>NC_052123.1:1220180-1282253 GCF_012273895.1 Zerene cesonia | reverse complement strand
CAAAAAAAGAAAAACGCAAACTGTGTTTTGATTCATGCAAAGTTTTTCCTTACTTCCTCCTCCTGTAAAACTCACCAGTAACAAAGCGCCCCTCGCGGCGGCCGACCATGACGTCGGCCAGGCCGCCGCCGCTGAGCGCGACCCAGCCGCCCGTGCCCTCGTCGCGACACATCACCTGCGCGCGGACACGCACCACGCAGACACTGCGGGAAAGAAACAATATAAATATTAAATAACAACTTTAGAGGTGTCAAGGGATACACGGATGCAAAGAAGTTCAATGCGAAATAGAAAGACGAAATGAAAATAACTGTCTTGCTTTCTATGAGAGAGAGAGAGAGACGGACAGAGAAACACGCGCACGCCGCACGGTTTACTAATAAAACTAAAGCAAAAAGTGTCGTTACAACTTTAGGTCTTAATTTTTCGCGTTTAGCCCCCTATCGCAACGCGCAATACGAATATCCTTCGTTCCAAAAAAATAAAGGAAATTGCTGAAATCATGATATGTGGCTTTGTCGCGTCACAAAGGAAAGGATTTTTCGACAGCCCGCCCGATTTACTTTACAAAATTTCAAAGATTTTCCATTGAAACAGAATTTTTACCAACCTTATGGATTATTATCAAACCATTACCATACACTATGCATATTATTGGATGTCTCCTTAGGACTATTGCCTAATTTTAATTTCCACCACATGAAAAGCATCACAACACGAATATGTATGTTGTGGCTCTCCAGAGGATAAAGAAACGAGTTATTGTAACGTTAATCATACGAATTTGAATAAAAACTAACGGAAATTTTTAGTTATATTCGAAGAACAGATTCTACACCGCTGCGGAAGTTACTTGACCTAATAGTACATTAAAAGTAACAAAGACAGATTTTTTTTTCATAAAACCCTACAGTACTTACTCCTCCATATTTTATATCAGCAATATTGAACAGATTCTTTCTAAAGTTGACAAAATATCTTCACAGGAAAAAGAAAAGTTCCGGCTTGAGTTCTAGGATTTGAGCTTTGATCTCATATGCACTATAACGATTTAGCTTTCTTATTTGTTAAGAACACCGTCTTTGACGAACACCTGGCTTTTAATAACAGAATATCCATAATAATATATTAGTATACAATATTCACTAATTGCATTATGAAGCTGTTATGTGTTTTTGACAATCTTCACTAATTAATTTATGAGGATTATGTCTTCTCGAGGATTAATATACAATGCTTGGAGTCAATGTTTGAATTCTGTTAATGGGTGTTTTTTTTCGTTAGTTGTGATCTGTGGCTCTATTCTTTATTAGAACTATTACATGTCTGAAAGAAATAAGCTGTTTGTGGACTTTGACTTCATTGCAAATCCGACACATTGGTGCCTTGCTCAAGGATTGAAAGCGTATCAATTGTGGATATGACTTTCGTATATTTGATAAAGTATAGATATAGTATGGTTTGAATAAGTAATAGACAGAGAAAAAAAGAAATGTATGAAAAGATTATAAAATAAATTAAAATTTATATCAAATGTTAGTCAAATTCAAAATAACCCTTTTGTTCTATTAATTTATTTTTTTTTATAGTGGGTTATGTTATAATCTAATAGCGCTATTAGGTTTCCGCACGTTCAAATAAATCATTTAGCATCATGGCCTCCCTTACTATAAGTGTGGATTGAACATGTAATAGATAGAAAAAAAGAGGAAAAAAAAGAGAAAAACATTAATGGAAAGACAGATCAAGCGATTTTTTTTCAAATTCAAAATATAATTTGCTTTTTTTTATGGAAACAGATTATATGAAAAAAAAAGTTTTTATAAAGCAGACAGCTTATATGCACTTACTTATTTAACCAATTTGGGTGTAAAGTACACTTTTGCAATGGTAAGTCTATATAAAATTGCCATATGAACTATTAAAATAAATTTCTCAAACATATATAGAGCTAGCTGCGCCCCGCGGTTTCACCCAAAATTCACACCAAATTTCATACAGATATGATAAGCTGTTTTCGCGTGAAAGAGTAACAAAGTCCATCCATACTTACTAACTTTCGCGTTTATAATATTACTAGGTGCGCCCCGCGGTTTCACCCACGTAAGTCCGTATCTCGTAGTAATATCGGGATAAAAAGTTGCCTATATGGTATTCCAGTTGTCCAGCTGTCTACGTACCAAATTTCATTGCAATCGGTTCAGTAGTTTTTGCGTGAAAGAGCAACAAACGCAAACACATCCTTACAAACTTTCGCATTTATAATATTAGTAGGATAGTATGATAGGATTATCTAGCCTTCAATGACCTATAATATATTACAAGCCATACAAAATATCTTCAAACTAATTTAGTGACGAAACAGTTAACATAGCACAGAGTTCAACTTACAATGGCTGTGTTAAGACAATTTGATACTTCCTGTTTCGGCTGATTAAATAATTACCAGTTGCTTAGTCATTTCTCGACATACTCTCGTGGAATACGCGTTTTAGGACTTTAAAAGTTAGGAGAGCGAGCACTCTGCCCCAACGTGGGGTAGATTGATTATTTTAGTTAGGAATATAGATGATTACAATTCACGGTTCAAACTCAATCATTTATTTATTCAATTAGACTTCTTTAAGAAGCACTTTTGAGTTGTTATTGCACATTTTTTACATTTACCACCGGTTCAAAAGCAGTTTAGACTACACAGAAGAGCAGGCAAGAAACTCTGTAGTTGCTCTTTTCCAATTATGTCAATGGTGTGTGATATGTTTGAGGATATCATACATTACTATGTATAAATAAATAAATATATATCCAATGTTCTCTTTTTTAATACATTTCAATACAAAATTGGTTTAAAAAGTAACATCATTCAGTAATATTTATATCTAAAAATTTCATTTTACGATTTGATTTTAAGTACTTACATAAGTAAGACATTAAAACGTTTCATTATAAATATATTCAGTTTATTTGTAATTTTAATATGTTCATGTAACACACATGCAAAGAGAAGTCACAAAGAATACAATAAAATACTATGATGGCTTTCATGTAAAATCCAACAAATATAAATGCGAAAGTTTATATCTGTCTGAAATTTGGTAACCAACCGAGTGACGCCGCGGGTTACAGCTAGTTGACATGTATGTCCGTATCAAACTTGATGCATATCCTACTAATATTATAAATGCGAAAGTTTGTAAGGATGTGTGTGTGTGTTTGTTGCACTTTCACGCAAAAACTACTCAACCGATTTCAACGAAATTTGGTACGTAGACAGCTGGACAACTGGAATAACATATAGGTAACTTTTTATCCCGATATTCCTACGGGCTACGGATTTACGCGGGTGAAAACGCAAGGCGCACCTAGTTGGATATATATCATAAACAGCTGATGTTTTGGTGGTAATTATAAAGGATAAGCAGTGGTGGCTCAGTGGTGAGGACCTCGGACTTCAAAATCGATAAGTCGGGGTTCGAGACCGGGCGAGCGCGCAAGAAATAAATTGATTTTTCAATTTATCTGCGCATGAAGATAACATCACCACTGCTTAAACGGTGAAGGAAAACATCGTGAGGAAACCGGCATGTCCAAGAATTAAAAGTTCGACGACATGTGACATCTGCCAACCCGCACTTGGCCAGCGTGGCGGAATGAACCCTCATGGGAGGCCTGTGTCCCAGCAGTGGGAACATATATATGGGCTGCTGATGATGATGATGATAAAGGATATCGAATATTTTCGAACTCTGTTACAACTGTTTACACTTTTTTGTGGTGTATTTGATGTTAGCCGAAACGGATACCACATCTTAGCATGGACGTGTGGTTTAACTAAAGGTGCACCCTGGCAGCGACATTGTCAAAGCGTCCCCTCTTAACGGGGATCGAACCTCGGCCTGAGCTGTCGCATTGTCTTTACTACTACACTACATAATATGGTATAGTCTGATTTTAATAGATATGCAATAACTAATGTAAAAACAAGATACTCTAATTCAAAGTGATTTATAATTCGTTTAAAGCTATTTTAATGTTACAGCTTTTGTGTTTTAAATTCTGTTAAGCTTATCCAACAGTTAAAATGCCATACAATGTATAAGATGTCAGATAGCCTATCAGGGATACTATCAGTAAGAGTAGGGGCCACCAGCATAGTCAAACGAAAAATCGCTTAGTTTCCAAGGTTGGTCTCAAACTATCTTTGTACCAAAATTTAATCCAAATTAGTTCAGATGTTTAGGAGTGAAGAAGAGACAGAAGGATTTACTTTCGCATTACAAGTAGGGATAGTAACATTTTCAACCATTATTTACTCATCAGTTAATTATGTTCATGTCTGTTGTTCAAACTCAAACATTTATGAAATCAAATCAATTCAGAAATAAATTATTACCCATCACTATCTCTATCTACAGAGAATATACCTGTCTGTAGTTGCATTTTTAAGATCAGTTCGCTCTTTAAATAGCATTAGCTTTACAACACTGATAATAAATTATTGTTTAAATGTAGCTAGCAAGGATTACATGACAGAGATCACTGACATTGAAAATAAAAATAACTACATTTAGGAAAAAAATATGAATGTACAACAATACTTTATTTATTGAAGTGATCAGTTCAATATTTTGATGTCACAATTACTCAGCATTAATTATCTTTTTATATTATTTCCTTATTCTACAAATTTTTATTAGATGGCTTTCAGGAATAAACATATGAATGACCTGATTTTATTATTTTTTTGATTGCTTGCTTGACTGCTTGACTGGTCCTCATCCAATTGTATCAAAAAACATCTGTACATATATGTTTAAAGCTGAAGTGTTTTCTTGTTTGCTTCAACTCGCTCATCTCAGAAAATACTTTGACAATTTGTATGAAGTCTTTTTGTGGGTTTAGTTAAGTAATACTTAAGATCTGTTTCCAGATAAGTTTTCCATACAATAAAGGATGAATAAAAAATTGCAAATTGGGTTTATAAATTACATAGATATATTAAAGGATTATTAATTTATCAGGTTAAATATTATGTGAAATTTTATTACAATTGTTTAATTCGCTTAAATTATTATGAAAAAGATATTTATGTACAAAATAAATTTTCGAAAGGCAGATTTTTGGTTTTTTTATTGCACTATTATCTATGGATTTTTGGTCTAAAAGGTAGCTAGGTAGGTGGCTAAGATTTTTGTTCTAGCCACCTTACATAAATGGTCTAGTTACCTGGCCTTTCCTATTATCTTAGTTACAGGTAGTTAGTTTAACAATAGAAGAATAGAGTTTTCTCAAGAAGGAGGACTATGTTCAAAAAAGCGTAATTTCATAGGTTTAATTTTTATAACTAGGATATTATTAATAGTAATTGAGTGTCCAATCATTTATACTAATAATATGATAGTGAAGGTGATGATTGTTATTGATATAATTACAGTTTCTTAATTCTTTGGTCTTTTCAATTAAAAAAACTTCCATGGTATGTATAAGGAGCGAGCGAAAAAAAATATTGCCAATGGGTAAGTAGTAATTTATAATTACAGAGCTTTTTCAAACACGTAATTTGAAACTGAGCAATAATCAAATAAATTTACCAAAATAATATGTGGTATTAAACACAGAATAAAGGAAAAATAAGAATTCGAATAACATAATTATGATCGTCAGTTATTAAAAATCGTCTGGGTACATAGTGCAAAAACTAGTTTCGCGGAAAATCAGCTTTCAAGCTCATAACAACGCAATTAAATACGCAGCAAAGATAATTCATTCAAAAACAGTTTCATTCGAGCTAGCTTCAAACGACCCCGAGCTGCTACCTACATTACAATGAATGAACCACCAGTCATTGATTATAGAATATAGCTATACATCGCAGGGTGACTTAGGGGCGGCGGTCAAACATTCATGTTTTACATACGCTTTCACTTATACCTGCTTTAAAAGCTCCCGTATAGCCTAGTAATGATATCAATGAGCCTCTGATATAGCTAAAAATCATAAATCATCAATGCTTAGGTCGTAAAATGGCCGGGGAAGGGCCCTACCTACATCGCAGGGCGCGACTTGTACAACGAAAAGCTGGACATTGCAGACAACACTTACTTTTCAGATGCCTCGGTCATGATTCGACACGTCGAATATCCTAATTTCTACTCGCCACTTCACAGATTTCACCATTTTTATGACATAAATACATCAGATTCACTTGCGAACCGTTCTTATTTCGGCCCTTTGTTGGGCCTTAATACGCGTGCGCGTCAATAACAGTCCGGGCGGGTTTTCAATGAAACCGGCGTGCTCGAGCGACAGGTGGCGCGGGAATCGTGCTGTATCCCGACTACAGCGACGCGATTGGTAGATTTCAACACGCCTGCTATTTCGACCAACCAGAGCGCAGGATCTCACAATTAACCAATGACGTACATTCAGAAAGTAGGTTCACTGAACCGCGGCATTTTAAAATTATTTGACACTGCGTTTAAATAAAACCGAATTTTTAAATACTTTCAATTCCAGCGAATTCCAATTTTATTTATACAATAATACTTTTAAAATATAAGAACATATGAGTATAAAAATCGCGGAACGTATTTATACCGGTAGGGAGCGAAACGTTATGTAGGTCACATCGCTTTCGAGGCTTCGACGGTTACTGAATGAAACGCAGGTTCGCAATGGGCCCCTCTATTCCGTTCATACAGCGCACCATTGAAAAATAAATAGGTCAAATCATTGCAGTGTGCCCCAATTGCAGGTCAGTTGCACGATTCACGGGCGGGTATGCAACGGGCCCCCAAGCTTCTAAAAATAGATGTTCTATATTTGGGCAGGTCATGTAATGCAAGCCTCCATAATGTAGGTTACCTGATTTTCTTTGTTAGTCAGTGACGTAGTTTCAGTATGACGTCATTGGAATTGATCGCTCGAAATTCGAAATTCGGAATTCGTAATGATTCTTAAATTTTAATATTTATCGTAAAATTCTAATTATTTTCTTAAAACTGTTTAGTTTAAAATAATGTTTGCTCATTATTGTTATTGTTAAGGATAGGTAATTTACTGAATAATTTAAGTTTTGTATTTTATCCAGGTTTAATAAATTAATATACCTTAAAATATTTTAAAGAAATACTAGAATATCCTCTTTATTAAAAATTTATTGATATGTAAATATACAATAACAAATTATAACATTATATTAAATAAATATTCGTATAAAATGTCTGTTTCAACTTACAACATATTAAATCTTATTCTATATTAAATAATTTACAAAACAGATATTAAGTTAAGACTTTGAAGCCGAAAGAGTTGTATAAAATAACAACAAAAAATGATGGACCGATTTTGATGTGATTCACCATTTCTGAATGATTTTGTCTATATTAAAATAGTGATGGACTTATATTGATTGTAATGTGTGAAATATATTTTCAAGCAAAGTATAATTGATTCCTCGAAATAAAGTATTGTGACATACTTTGTATTTCTTAAATAAATCACACAAAAAACAGAAATAATTAATAAAAAAAAATAAATTATAACCTTTAGCTTTATTTTGTATCAATCAATCAATTAACATTTGTATGAATATCGTAACATCATACACATAAGGGCTTACGACTTAATTTAATACCAATTTATATAAAAACAGGAAATAAAGAAACGACTAAAAAATAATTGTTCACAAAAAAGAACTAATAAGGTAATTTTTACTTTGAAATTAAAATTACCTTACGAAATGTTTATATGTTTTAACTAGATGGCGCTGTATTCAAATATTTTCCTTGCGATTTAAACCCCCATAGGAGGCCTGTGACCCTGCACTCATATCATATCTAGGCTGATTAAATAGAGTCAATTAAAATGCCGTATTTTTATAATTATAAAAGAGATGTATTAAATTTTTCACAACCGTATAAGCTTATTCTATTTTCTATAAAAACGTATAAAAATTATGCATATTATTTATCTCAGTCATTTCTGCGGTAAAGAGTTACAAACACACAATATACAATAATACTTTGAATCTTTCGCCTTATTTGACAATTATGTATATATGACTCCTAAATACTTTTCAAATGGTTAAACAAAAACGCATGTTTAGGGTCATATACTATTTCGGAAAGGTAATTAAAGGATCAATTACAATAACTGTATATCATAAAGAATTGTAATTGTAGGTTATAAATATTTCGAACGAAGCATCAAAAAAACGAACACTAAGAAATAATTAAAAAAATTATCTCTTGCTAATTGACATATCATTTTAATACAGCTTTTTAAAGACATTTCAACTACTACATAAGAAACAATTCACTTTTATAAAATCTGAAGGTATTTTAATGTTTCGGGAAATAATATACTAAGCAACTTTTTTTTATTATTTACAGATTTTCAAATTCAGTTTCAGTCTTGGTGGCTTGCGCTAAAGCTGCCTTCCGCAAATCTTCGCTTTGTAAAGCCATTTGGTTCACTAGTTTCTGAAATGTATAAAGGAAAATATTATTAAATCTGATTTCACTAAATAGTATAAAACGAAGTTGCTTTCTCTGTCCCTATGTCTCTATGTATGCTTAAATCTTTAAAACTTTTTGATGGGGTTGGGATTTTGATGGGGTTTTTTTAATAGATAGAGTATCAAGAGGATGGTTAATATGTATAATAAGTGAAGTCCCGAGTCCCCTAGTGGGGAATGGGGTAGATGATGTACATCTGTTTCACTGATCGATTTTCTTTACGGACAAGTAGGTGATCAGCCTTCTGTGTCCTGCCAGACCGAGACATTTTTTTTGTGCGCCCCCACCAGGAATTGAACCCAGGATTGAATCTATTAAATCACTCCGATTTATCGCGTGCGAAGGCGCGGGCAAAAGCTAGTAATTCAATGAAAAGCAGTTGTTCGCGCTGTCGCATTTTGTACAAATATACTTTAAAATATAGTTTATGACAATAATGGAGGAATAAATAAGTTATTAGAAGTTCTTAATTAAAAAATAACGCACTTTAAAAGTACGTACAAATAAATAATCTCTTTTCCAGAGCAAGTTAAGTTTTTATGACACAAAATCAAAATGAAGACGCGTATAAATTTTGCATGAAAATTTTGTTATATTTTTATAAGTGATCCAAAAAAACATACCAAAATAGTTTACTTATAGGGCGCTTTTGACTTATTTCAATTGATTTATTTTTCATACCATTTATATATAATACATTATGTCAAAAATAAATGACGTAGTTTTTGTCATAATAATAACAATTATTAAAGAAAAACTATACCGCTCAAATTTTCAGGACTATAACAAACTTCAATGATCCGCACAGGGAGCACAAGCTCTCGAATAAAGAAGAATCATCGATATCGGTTCACCCAGTCGGAAGATCTGAGGTAACAAACACAAAAAAAACAGTCAAATTTATAACCTCCTTTTTTGATGATTCCTTTTTAAATCGAAAGCTTGTGCCTCCCTTTATCTCTGACAATTAATGGAAGGCGTCCATTTAATTTTTTTTTTAATGTCTATTGAAAGAAAAAAAAAACCAACTCACAATGTGTTCCAATCCATCTTTAGTGGTCCTGCTCTGAGAATACACCATGCATATTTTCGTATTTTGCACCGCTACGGGACTCTTCTTAGCTATCGTCTCGGCGATCTCTAATACTTCCTTTATTGCCCTGTAAAAACATATAATTTGAATCCCCTCCATATCCCTTTCTCCTTATAAGCGGGCAGTGAAATCTCCGAGGCACCACCTCCGCTCTGTTCGTGGGCGGTGGTGATCGCTTACCATCAGGCGAACCAACACCTCAGGTACCCGCTTATGACATGAAAAAAAAACTGTAACCACCTAAACACCTAAAGACTGGATTTTGAACTTTAAAAGTGAAAAATTTAATTTCAACTTCGCACACTTACCAAGGATCGGTGACAATACAATAATTTCATGATTTTATTATCCTGATTATGAGCGACAGGATTAAATTCCTTAAGTCGTAAGAACAATTAAGACAATTTAGTTGACTGTATAATTAGTTTCTTTTTTTTACTATTTTATATATAACTAACCACTCCCCGCGGTTTCACCCGCGTAAGTCCGTATCCCGTAGGAATATCGGGATAAAAAGTTGCCTATATGTTATTCCAGTTGTCCAGCTGTGTATGTACCAATTGCAATCGGTTCAGTAGTTTTTGTGTGAAAGAGCAACAAACATTCTTACATACTTTCGCATTTATAATATTAGTAGGATAGTAGGATAGGATTTTTAATCATTAGACTGACTATTTTATATAGAAAGGGGCTTAGAAGTTGCATCGTTCTAAAAAATTATAATGAATAGAAAAAAAACAGTGTTGTATTTAATTATAAAAATGTTCCAAAGATCTATAAAGAAATATTGAAGTGTGACTCACGTCTCTTGATCTGGGAATATCTTACTAACAAGACCTATTTCCAATGCTTCCTTCGCTTGTAGCTTTCTAGCTGTGAAGCATAGTTCCCTTGCTATTGACGTATTGCCTATGACCTGGAATTCAAATCAAATCAAATCAAACCAAATGTTATCGTAGTAATAGCTTGTTGTCGTAATAATTATTTATTTATCCTACGTATGGGCTAGATATTGATACAATACATGAAACCAATTTATAACATACTACCATTTGCCCGCGGCTTCGCACGCGTTAAATTCAGTGTACAACCCCTTTCCCCCCTTTTTATGTTATTATACATAATTATAAACATTCCACTTGGACCACTCTATCTATTAAAGAAAACCGCATCAAAATCTGTTATGTAATTTTAAAGATCTAAGCATTGAGACATGCATACGGCGGAAAGCGAATTTGTTATATACTATGTAGTGATACCACAAAACTAATACATGTATATTAATTTGAATTTGTCCGTATGTTCATAAAATCTCACCTTGGGTAATCTCTGTAGAGTTCCTACGTCCGCGGCTAAACCTAGGTCGACTTCTTTGACCTGGAACCAGGCGTCCTGTGTGCAATATCTAGAAATATACAGAATATATATTTATTGAATATATGATATTGTTAAACCCCGTTTTTCTATACAACGCGTTAACCCTAGTTAAACTCTATTACTAGCTGCCAATACAACTAGTCCAAACTAGTTCTAAGATGTTAAAAATTTGATTAAATATAGAATATAGTAAATTTTCTAAACAAAAATGTAATTTACGCCATTATTTAGTCATACCTTTTTAATTTCAATTACTTTTTATCATATCTAGCTGCGACCCGCGGTTTCACCCGCGTAAGTCCATATCCCGTAAGAATATCGGGATAAAAAGTTGCCTATAATATGTTTTCATCTACTTTTGACTAAAATAGAAAAATAATCAGGTAGCTTTCAATTTAAAGATATCAATTATTCGCCATTCGGCATCATCCTAAATAGCAACATAATCTAAATTAATATTATAAAGAAGTAACCTTCGTAAATTTGTATGTTTGTAAGATTCTCACTCAAAAATTGCTGGTCGATTTCAAAAATTCTTTCATCATTAGAAAGCTGTAAATTCACTGAGTGATTTAGGCTGTGTATATACCACGAGCGAAGCCGGGGCGATCAGCTAATCACACTAATATACAATTTGGATAAATATATAATTTGGATGTTTGTCCGTCAATCACACTGAAACTACGGAACACTACGGAACGGAGTTTGATCAAGTTGGTATACAGAGTGTGAGCTGACTTTGGTGATAGGATACTCTTTATCCCAATTAAAATCCCCTTGGGATAAAACAGGAATCTTAATATCCAGGCGGCGCAGGGTCGAGCGTCTAGTACATTATATACCTCACATCAGCAGCTGTTATAAGATCGACGCCAGCGCCGACACACGCGTTGTGCGAAACCACCAGAACCGGTTTGACGCAGTCTTCCAAAGCCGTTATTCCGTCCTGAAATCGGCGTTCTTAATTCAAAATTAAATGAAAAATTGAAAAAAAAAAAACATGGGAAATGTCTTTTTTTAAATAAAGCGCTATATAAAGATTCATAATTTTTACCAACATTATGATCAAAAGCACCTTTTGATATAAAAGATAACAGGAAGTAACCACTTCAGTTTTTAAAATGAGATCACATGACGATCGATTTAATATAACCAAAGGTTTTGCATGTGTTTGCATGGTTTCAGATTTTTTTACATCCAAAAATATTCAAACAAACATAAAATCTCGTCTTTTATACAAAAGTATTACCCTGTATAATTAGTACTTAACATAATTATTAAATATTTATTAGCAGATATAATAAAAAAACAACTTAAAACTGGCTCACAAATGGCGGTCTTATGGCTAAAAGTTATCTCTACCAGGCAACCATTGGGCAAAGGAAGATATATATTATCACAAAGGGTTTTGTAAAATTAAGAAAAAAAAATAACAATAATAAAAATAAGTAACAATAAAATACAACCGATACCTCGACTCTAATTACCTGAAACTTCACTATCATTTTCTCGAACATTCTACCCCTTCGTCCTACATCTTCAATTTCGGATATCTTGTTGCCTTCTGCTATAAGACTGTTGAAGTCTATCCCTGAAACATACATATAAACAAACTGTTACAACTTTTAACTGTATGCCTAACACAGTATGTACGTTCAGTTTCGTTAAGTGTTACCTGGTTGAGATCGCTGCCTAGCGACAAGACCGCTTATTGAGAAATTTTTAAAGAATAGAAAAATTTGATCACGAGGCACGATTTCTATTCTTAAAAAATTTCTCATTTATAAAGCATTTCAATGCTATAAAACTAAAAATTAAAGACCGCTTATTGTTTTTCTTTAAATTGTATCTGTAGTGTTTTATTTTAATCACAATAAATACTATTCATTTCACATAAGTTAATTGTAAAAGAAATTACAACTGTCGAAGCGACATATTATATCCTAATTTACAAAGCAGGAATAATGTTTTCTATGCTATTAATTAAACTCAAGGTAGACGAAAGCTGATTTCTTCGTTTTGTAATTTTGTAGTACTATTCATTATGTATTAAAAATATCGATATTTTTTTTCCCATATATATATATATATATATATATATATATATATATATATATATATATATATATATATATATATATATATATATATATATATATATATATATATATATATATATATATATATATATATATATATATATATATATATATATATATATATATATATATATATAGGATTATATTGAAAATACAAAACAAGCTAAAACTAAAGTCATAATGAAGAAAAAATAAATAAATCCTTATTTATGGAACTACACTATCTTATCTGATATTGTCAAAAATTTAATAATTTTTCCATAATATATATACATATATATGTCTTTATCAATTAAGATAATTAAGTATTAGGTATGCTTTAAGATATTTATGATGGGTCATCATGAATACAGAAAGTATAATAAAAATGTTTTACTTTTAATTGCAATTTGTATATTATTTTTGAGTTGAATGTATTAAGGGTTTGCATAAAAGGCTAGGAAGAAAATAAAAAATATATTTTGAATAGTTTTTATCAATTTCTTCCTACATTTATATATATTATAATTCATATACATTATTTTCCGTGATGTTATAATACATAACCAACATTACATTGTTTATAGAGCTCTCCGGGCCGTTTTTTTATCACAATAATTACGTCCTACAATGAATCATTTTGAAAAACGATCAAAAGAGAAAGCATGTATGTTTGTTTGCCTTTCACGTTACAACAGACGGATTTTATGGCATATTTATGTCTGGAGATAGTTGAGATGCCGGTTATAAGCTACTCTTTACTGTGAAATATGTTTCTTTTATGTCATGTCATGTTAACGTGGATTTAATTTGACCATGTGGGCAAAGACGCGTGTAGCAGTTAGTTTTTAGTACTAAGTATAGCTTACCACCAGTAAAATGCTTTCCCCTCCCAGACAGAACCACAACTCTGCATTCTGGATTGTTACTCAGAGACATAAAGCACTCTTTCATTTCGCTACAACCATAAATATGTTTTTATTTATTTGATATACCATAAGCACTGAAGATTCAGTCACTTCGGACCGAAAGCAGAATGTTCGAGTCCACAGCATTATCGAAACCGTCCTAGCTTTAAACAGTAACGGAAAATATAGTGAGGAAACCGTCATGTCCAAGAACCTAAAGCCTGAAGACACATAACATCTGCCAAACCACAGTTTAAAAGGAGAACTGTCTCTGTAGTGGGAAAATACATAGGCTGATGATGACTTCATATAACTAACTGGATTGCTTAAAAAAGCATTGATATATAAAAAGCATGAGTCAGATTTATTTAGAATTTAGATGTTAATAATATTAAAAACTTAAAATAAAAAGTAATACATGATAAAAAACTTGACTTTAATAAAATAAGTTCACTTATACTTGCACACAGTAAATAGATAATAGGTAACTGCCATATCATAAGTTCTTGTACTCAAAACATTCGAAAATTAAAAAATTTAAAGATTAAAAGGTACTTTCTTCTTTAGCTATACAATTAAATATCAACAATGTACAAACCTCCACATATTTTTGCTAAATGTGTTTAATTGTTTCGGCCTGTTCATTTCCACGTGGAATACATTTTTCTTCGGCATGGACACAGCGAATGTCTCAAATTGAGGAATTTCTGATGAGTACAGTCTTGTAAGCATCCCTGGAAATTATTTTCTTTTCAAGCAACGTAAAAAAAACCAAGAGGTCCTTAATTCAACTGTTTTTGATTGTGTTTTTATCTTATAACTTTTGACTGGGTGAATCGATTTTAATGATTATTTTTTATTTTAAGAGCTGGTGTCCTCTGCATGGTCCAATTTAAATTTGGTCTAGTTTTTACGATTTGAAGGTGGTTTAATTTTAAATTTAAAATAATTATACAGCAAAACAATGTGTGTTAATATTTCTTTAAAATAACAATACTTATTCAAACTGTTTTACATGTCAGTTTTAATAAAATGGCTCATAGAGAATAAATAAAATAGTTGACAGATCTTTTCAATGCTTTTGTATAAAGGAAACAAAATAAATTAAGACATAAAATATTTGAACTCCCAATAATGCTTTAGGTGTGTTCAGGTGTGGAAAATAGCTTTGTATGCACAGCTGTCACTAGTATATAAACAGGGATTGATACTGGTAAAGAGAATCATTTAAAATATTATTCTCTGATCCATGTATTACAACTGCAGATTTTTTGTGCTATCTAAGTACCCTACAAGATTTTTTATTATTAATTTTAATGTATGTGGAAAAAGTCCACCAGTATGTGTGTTTATAATATGACTATTTATGTCAAACTGCATATTTTGAAGCTGATAAACTTCTCTATTAAAATCTGGTAGCACACACACACACACACACAGAATTTTATCTTTTTATGTCTTTGAAAAAGGAATAAGTATATATGGTAAATGACAGCCAGTATTTTGGTCTAAGTATATGACAACAAATAAACATAAACAATGTCTAGAAAAAAGTTCGGTACCCACAACAAAGGAAACCAATAGTGGCAAATGTATTGCAAACCAGTACTATAAATATTAAATTAAAATTTAATTTACCCTTTTAATAAATTGATATTATAATAAAAAATAGAAGTTATACTTACGAGGCACAGATTTGATGGATGCATAACTAGATTTAGAGAACTGCGACAACATTTTGAAATAAATCTTCGTCTTTCCCTATAAGTTTGAAAATAATTTATTGATTAATTGATTATTTTTTGTATGTTCAAAGTTCAAAGTTCGGTTACTTCAACCAAACACGGTGGTATCAGAAATGTCAAAATAGATGTTTACAATTACGAAATGTCAAAATCACACTATTGTAGCACCATCGCTGACAGTTGTCATAAATGACATTAAAACGTTATACGCAGACGATTAACAGTCACCATTATGTACATTCAATATCTTTTTAAAAGTGTTTGCTATACAATTTGCTATATAAAAAGTATTTCAGTGTTAGGTATAGACTCTAAAATAATAGTAACTTTTTTATGTTCGTCTTTTTGTATATCCATCGATCACATAAAAACCCCTTCGCAGATTTTGACAAAATTTTACACAGCGATAGATCAATATTCAGCTCAACTCATAGGCTAAATGTTATTAAAAAAAAGTTGTTTTAAAGGGAAGTATTCACACGTGATTAAAAAATAAATTCACAAAGATGTCTATAAATGAGATGTCACTAGACAGGACTTTCAAAAAAAATATTGTTTCAAAAGAGTTTTAAGTTTGCTAAATTAAACACTTGATGAGATAAACTATTTTATGATTTGAATAAAACCTTATAAGTCGTAAAAAGTGTCGCCCTAGTACTGTCTCTTATATGAAAATACCACGTTGTAGAACATGTTATAGCCTATACAAGTGAAGCCGCGGGCGGAAAGGTAGTTTATAATAAAATTCATAAAGTGCATAACATAATTACTGTTTACCCTTCAAACACGTTAATTAGAATGTTAATTTACATATTAATGTGTGTATCTTTTTGCAGTATTAAGTTTTTTAGTTTAATTTATGTAGACATCTATTCATCATTATATATTCTAAATGGAATGGCGGGAAAACTTTAGTTCACGTTTAATTTACAGTTTAGACTCCATGGATTCACGCCAGAAAAGCACTGGGTTGAACAAAATATGAAAAAAGTCTGAGCATGGAAAACTCGAATTATTACAATTTTATTTAATAAATTGAGTATACAATGAATGTATGAAAATTAAGGGTGTTTTTATTACAGATGGAAATAAGCCTTATTTAACAGTCTTTTTTATTGTAATTAAATTATAATTTTTTTATTGTAATTTAAACGGTGAAGGAAAACATCGTGAGGAAACCGGCATGTCCAAGAATCAAAAAAGTTCGACGACATATCACATCTGCCAACCCGCACTTGGCCAGCGTGGTGGATTATGGCCTGCACCCTCATAGGAGGCCTGTGTCCCAGCAGTGGGAACATATATGGGCTGATGATGATGAAATTCTAATTAATAACCTTTTATAAAATTTCTTCACACATTTATAATTGTGAACGATGAGTCATAGCTTTAGAGTACATTTAATAAGTATGACGTTATTTAGTGAGTTGATGACAATAATGTTTTATTGCTTTTAAGTTTGACTCATTTCCTCATAGGTAGTGTGTGTTGATTTTGAACAAGCAAACTACTATATTTTAACTATATGATCTACTGATTAAATGATATTAAATCTCTATTAAATGTATATTCTGTAAATAGAACTTTCACAGAGTATACATAAAACATTACACTATAATAGTAGCTAATATCATTAAGTCACTATGTACTATAAATACAAATAATTATTTCGCGCGATTATTTTTATTCCTAATTTAAAGTATCTACTCACTTTTTTTTTCATTTATGCCATAAATTTGCAAATGAGCTGGGGGTTCGCTTCACATCATCACCGCCCATGAAACTCTGCGAAAGTGTTGCCCGCTTTTAAAGGAAAAAGGATAGGGGTTCGCTTCACATCATCACCGCCCATGAAACTCTGCGAAAGTGTTGCCCGCTTTTAAAGGAAAAAGGATAAGGAAAGCATTGATGACTGGAAAGAGTGAAGAAACGTAAAAAAGGGCCTCCTCTCATCGTACGAAACACAGCAGCAAACTGCTATTTCAGCCCAGTTTTCTGTGGCAGTGTGATACTTCCCCGGTGCGAGCTGTCCCAATTCGTGCCTAAGCGTGCTCGTCTCCCACATTAGAAGGAAATTCTTATTAAATTCTTTTGTTTTCCTTACGATTGTATTCCACTTTCGAATACTGATCCTATAACGGCATTGGTCAATAATGTCACGATGTCACGATGATGTCATCATAACAGGGAACTATTAGAGGCACTTTCTTAAACATCAAAGCGCCATTGTTTTTGGTAGCCATTATAATAAATTAATGGCCACGTGTAATATAGGCACGTAGAGGACATAAATTTGGTATATACAGGGTGTTTTTTTTTTGAAGGCAATGCGATAAAAGAATTATTAAATTCTATTTAAACATAGAGTTTGTGTTAAGTGCGTAAGCGCAGCTGCCATTATGACGTTTTTATTTGTAGAAATCTTCCTAATGCCCAAGGTACATATTTCGTTTTTAGTTCCAGTCTAGACAGTGAAATATTTTCCCAACTTGTATATACTGTATTACCATGTCTTAGATTTGTGAGAAAGGAAGCTTGGGTCTACCTCTGGTCCTACAATTTAAACTCAATCCGTTCAGCGGTTTAGATGTAGGCGTAAAGTATAAAATGGTAACAAACAGTTATTTGTTTTTTTTATAAATATAGGATCCTAGTTATACTGGGTATAGGTGCGTATCTATAATACTGAGTATAATATGATCCTATTTAGAAGTAAAGCAATAGACTAAAAAATAATTTTTGCCTTCTAATTGTCAGAACTGGACCAAATTAAAATGGGACCACACTGGAGACACAAGCTTTTAAAGAACATAGGAATCAGGAAAGAACAGGTTAAGGCTCAAAGAACTCTCAACCCATAACTCATTAGGTCGTCTAATATCAATTGTTCCCGTGACTTCGTCCGTTCGTTCCTTCTTATTACATCATGCCAGTACAAATTCCATCACAATCGGTCCAGCCGTTTTAGAGATGAGCCGGAACAAACAGACATGACAGAATTTGTAAAACAATGATAAGTATACTATGGGTACATTCTTAAGCATTTAATAAAAAGCAGTTATTTCAATGACATACACGTTTTAAAACATAATATTTTGGAGAATATTTCTCTTCAAATAAAAGCAGATACATTCGTTTCATAAAGCCTGGATGAATTCAGATCACGATTACTGGGTGAATCACTTTCAGAGGCTTTGTTCCAAACAGGTCGCCGCCAAATGTGAATGAATGAAACCATAGACAACGGTGAACTAGATGGAGCAAGTTTGTCTATTGAAATCGAATACAAGTGTAGGACTGCATATGTTCCTAAATATTCGTATATTGTACGAATGTTCGCAAGTGACCCGGGTAATGCGTGCATTGTACATAATTTCCATGCTATTATTAAGAACGTTCCAGAAACTTCTAATTTATACGTTGAATTTATAATATATTAATATGTGAAGAATTGAGATAACAATATGAAATACCTGCATGACCATGCAAAGATCTTATGCACGGAGTAAGAGAAAGATAGTTATATTTTTAATGTGCTTCGTTTACGTATCCTTTTTTCACCCTTTCCAGTCCGTTCCTTTATTTCCGTCGTCTATCCCTTCCTTATCCTTTACTCTTTAAAAGCTTATTCTTTACTCTTTCAATGCAATTACAGCGACCCTACCTCTGCAAATGTTCTTGAGCGTTGGTGATCGCTTATCAGGTGAACCATTTTTAACATAACGTGTAGCTTCCGCAAAGTCAGTTGTATAATATGCAAACCGAGCTAAGGGTGTAAGAGGTAGGTAGGTGTGAACCTAATAATACCTACCCCTTTTTCTCAAAATATTCCAATATAGGTATTACGGCAAGCACAAACATTTTTTAATGTTAGTTGGTCAGTCTTTAAGGCAATAATAATGTTCATCATGAGAAATTAAAAAAAAAAAAAAATTAAATGTTCATCATGTTTTTTTCTGGCAAATAAAAGTGTTTTTTAGCTGTTATGGTAATAATATATCTTACGATCTATATTATTATGTTATCTATAGCAAGATTGAGAATTGTACTATACTCATACATGTACTATACATATATTGTGCCAATCGGTATGAGTAATAAGTATTTGTATATTTAAGAGATATTTAAGCGCTTTGCGCTTATCTGGATATAAAAATGTGTATATTTTATGGCAACTGTAGTTGCATCTTCTAGTTTATTATATGATCCTCATTGAGGATTTATCGCGAATATATCATTCAATCCGTGGAGTGGCCTTGTGATGGCTATCTCGATTCTTATTAAGGGTTAGAGAGGTGTTGATTGTTTACTGATTGAATTAATATTGCGTATATTAGCACGAATTGACGTTTAAACTTCATTATTATAGAACGTGTTACATGGGAATTCTCACTAAAATTTTACTAATCTATATTATATTAATATATTATATTTTATCTATATTATACTAATATTATAAAGCTGAAAAGAGTTTGTTTGTTTGTTGGAACGCATTATCATATCTCAGGAACTACTGGTCCTATTTGAAAAATTGCAATGTCACTCAGTGTTCTTGCAGCTTTCTAATGGTGAAAGATTTTTTGAAATCGGTCCAGTGGTTTTTTCGTCGAAACGCTACAAACATACAAAAGTTTCCTGTTTATAACAGCGTAGGTAGATGACGCGGCAAAAAAACAGCGAATGAAATTAACCGCGATGCATATAAAATAAATCGGATCTAGGTTAAAAATCACAACAACCACACTGACCATTTGACATTGGTTTTCCTTATAACTGTTATTAATGAAAAGTTTAAAATAAACACCATTCATGTTTTGTTGTGAGGTCGCAGTGTCAATGTTAATTGGATCATCAGTAAGTGTATGCAAGTTGTTGTGTAATTGAGTCATGGAGTTATAAAGTTTGACCGACTACGAAAATGGATGTCAACATTTGAAAGGTAAATGAATTTTGACACTAATATATAACTATATTTATTGTGGGAGTCGCGCACGGTTCGGCACGAATTGGTCCAGCTCGCACCGGGGAAGTACCACACCCCCACAGAAAACCGGCGTGAAATAATAGCTTGCTATTGTGTTTTGTACGGTGAGTGGGGGAGTTGGAGGCCTATTTCCTTCTCCTTGCCGTTCCCAGTCTATTCCTTTTTTTCATTCGTCAATCCTTTCCTTATCCCTTATCCCTTAAAAGCGGGCAGCGCGTTCTCAGAGGTCTGAGCCTCTGCGAATGTTCATGGGCGGTGGTGATCGTTTACCACCAGGCGAACCACCAGCTCAGTTGCCCGTATTGTACCGTGGTCATTGATTGTACCGTGGGTTATATATAGGGTATTTCTTTATTTAAATTTCCACCTCTTAAAGACCAAAATAGAGGATGAAAGTTGAATGAAAGAAATAAAGTTCACGGGCACAGCTAGTATTGTAGGTATATAGCACTCAGGAGTTAAGTGCATATCCAATGATGAAAGGATTTTATAAAATCGGTCATATAGTTCCAGAGATTAGCCGGAAAAAACAAACAGACATACAGAGGAGCATAAATTGTATTTTTTGTTTGTATTATATTTATATTTTTATTTTATACTTATTGGTACTTACAAATCTATATATCCATCAAATCCAATCTATCTATACTTATAGATAGACTTATATAGGCCTATCTTCCGCCCGCGGCTTTGCCCGCGTGGAATTAGGACATTTACAAATGATTTAATGACTGTCTGATCCTGTTTTATACCAAGGGAGCATTTAAAAAAGTCACCCAAGTATCACTATCACCCAAGACAGCTCATACCCTGTCTGTATACCAATTTTCATCAAAATCCGTTCAGCAGTTTCAGCGTGATTGGCGGACAAACATCCAAACAAACAAACACATAATATAAGTGTGATTATTATGCATTATGCTATCCCACAATAATGGGATATAACATATTTCGCAGCTGAATGATCTCATTAATTGCCATAAGGTCACTACGATAACATTACAGCAATTATTAGGTAGGAAACTGGGTCTCATTTTCACCGTTCGTCATTGTTATATATATCAATGATATCTTAATGTGTTTCGTGTATAAATAAAACATTATATAACTACCCGCATATATTTTTTAGCACCCGTTTTGACTCTGCTTGGTAATTTTGTTCAAATAAAAATAATCCTTTTTTTAAGATAAGTACCTGGATAACCGAGCTTTGCTCGGTATTTTTTTTTATAAACTGTGTTTTTTGGAAATTATATTTAAGTATTATTATTCGCCAATAGATGTCAGGAAGAGTCATAATAAATTGGGACTACTCAAACGCCTCCTATTTGTTAAAAAAGTAAGTTTAAGTCGATAATACACGAATAAAACACGAATATGACATTTTCTAAAAAAGATTCCTAGCTAGATCGATTTATCGCCCCGGAAACTCCCTATATAATAAATTTCATGAAAATCGTTGAAGCCGATTCCGAGATTCCAATTATATATATATATATATATATACAAGAATTGCTCGTTTAAAAAATAAGATATCACCGACTTCCCTGAGAGAGAGGTACTACTTGAATTTCTAAATGACAACAAATCGCACAAAAAAGGCAGTCGGTTGTAACAAACCCAAAATGAGACCTGACCTGGTCTTCTTTGTGGGTGTGGTACAAATTGGCCTAAATGTATATACCAGGCAAAATTTGTTTATTAGTTTCGACATGGAACACACACACATATATTGTGCATAATCCATGTAATCATCATCAGCCAACACGTGTTCCCACTGCTGGGACACAAGCCTCCTATGAGGGTTCAGGCCATAATCCACCACGCTGGCCGAGTGCGGGTTGGCAGATGTCACATGTCGTCGAACTTTTAATTCTCGGACATGCCGGTTTCCTCACGATGTATTCCTTCACCGTTTTAAGCAGTGGTGATGTTGTCCACATGTGCAGATAAATTGAAAAATCTATTTATTTTCTACATGCTCGCCTGGACTTGAACTCTGATCGATTTTGATGTCCCAGATTCTCAACACTGAGCCGCCATTACTTCCATCGTTGTATACGAACATACAAACATACACAGTAAAATTATGCAGATCTGTATCAATAGGGACTCTTCTGTAGGTATGAGTTGTAATTCCCCGAACGAAATGATGCGCTTGCGTTCTTAAATTAACCGTGACTCGATTTTAAAAATATGCAATAGAAGGGACTTTTTATTATAATCCATAAATAATGCAATTGTTAACATTTGTATGTTTGTGACTCTAACGCATAATTATTTTTTCTTATGAAAGCGGGTAACTGAGCTGGTGGTTCGCCTGATGGTAAGCGATCACCGCCCATGAACATTCGCAGAGGTAGTGCCTATGCGAATGCGCTGCCCACTTTTAAGGGGTAAGGGATAAGGAAAGGATTGATGACTGGAAAGAAGGAATGGACTGGGAAAGGTTGGGAAAAGGAAGAAGTTAATACAGAAGATAATTTCTGAAAAAAAAGATTCCTCGCCCCATATTCCACCACGAAATAACGTCATTGAAACAAAGATAGCTTTATCATATAACAAGATAAAACCAGATTATAAGATGTCATAATATATGTGAGTAAAGTCGCGCAGAAAGCTAGTTGATGGAAACCGCAATTGGCTATGACAGTGTCATTACTGAGAAATTGCATCTCCTATAAATTTATCTACAAAGTAACATCATTATTATATCGGAAGCTGTTGTAATTATCTTATATGAATATAGAATAAACACATACCATATGTGTTTATCATAAAGTCGCTTTCTCTGTCTCTCCCTATGTATACTTGAACCTTTAAAGCTACGCTGCGGATTTTGATGGGGTTTTTTTATTTTATTTATGTAAAATAGCATCTATTAAACTACTCAGAATTTGAGGCGTGCGAAGCAGCGGGTAAAGGCTAGTACATAGTTTCTTTTGTTTATTATCACCAATAAATATACTCAGATTCAGGCCTCCTATGAGGGTTCAGGCCACAATCCACCACGCTGGCCAAGTGCGTGTTGACAGATGACGTCGAACGTTGATTCTTCGACATGCCGGTTTTCTCACGATATTTTTCTTCACCAAACGAGTGAATCTTTTTTGATACTTTTTTCTAGTGGGCTACATTTTGTTGCGAAAAAAAAACTTTTAGAATATTTAATAGATATGTAAACGAAGCCGCGGGCTTAAAGCTAGTCGATAAGTCAAGTCCCCTTTAAGAACATACGTGGCATAATTGTAACCGCATTACAAGTTCTATAATAAGTTTTTAAACACTAACTTATTCAACTTAACCGCAGTTAGGTCACCTAGGCTTTATTGCAAATAGGTATTGTAATTTAACGGGAATTTCCATTCTAAATAGCACAGAGCCTTTTAAATAACAAGGAAAATTCGTGTGATCCTCATGGCGTCATCTTTTTATCCTAAATTAAAACAATATTGAATTTGAATACATCATTTTTTTAACTTTAAGAACGGTCTTCAAATCGTCACACTTCACTAGATTAAATTTATTTGTAACATTGGAGGCACCAGCTTTCAAATAAAAAATAATCTTCAAAATCAGTTAAGCCAGGCGAAGGTTCTGAGATAACAAACCGAAAAATACAGTCGAATTGAGAAAGACTTGATGAATATGGAAACTGACTTAAGCTTTGTGCTTTTGTATGTATCGTTGTAAACGGTTATTACTAATGCAAAGACAGATACGCAAATATTAAGTGTACGTAAAAGCAGTTTCTACTGAGTGACAAATAAACAAACAAACAAAAAAGAACACTTTCATATCAACAAAATCTCTTGATTGTAACGCTTCGTGGTTAAAAAAGGTATACATAATTCAAATTTGGCTCAATGCAACATCGTGACAAAGTATATTGGGGCAGTGTTGGCCATGTTTGTAGCGTAAAAGCATTTCATATGAAGAAGCATCCTCACACTGCGGGAACAATTTTATCTTCCAACACGAAGTCACAAACTGCAAGCTTTTACAAGTAAATATTTTATCTTCATCATCATCATCAGCCCATATATGTTCGCACTGCTGGGACTCAGGCCTCCTATGAGGGTTCAGGCCATAATCCACCACGCTGGCCAAGTGCGGGTTGGCAGATGTCACATGTCGTCGACTTTTTGATTCTCGGACATGCCGGTTTCCTCACGACGTTTTCCTTCACCGTTTTAAGCAGTAGTGATGTTATCCCCATGTGCAGATAAATTGATAAATCAATTTATTTCCTGCACGCTCGCCCGGTCTCGAACCCGACTTATCGATTTTGAAGTCCGAGGTTCTCACCACTGAGCCACCACTGCTTGTAAGTAATGTGAGTAAATATTAAATAACAAATAAATTATTTATTGTAAGAAAGAAGGAATGGACTTGGAAGGGTGAGGAAATAGAAATGGGCTTCCAGCCCCCCCCTTTCACCGTACGAAACACAATAGCAAGCTATTATTTCACGCCGGTTTTCTGTGGGGGTGTGGTACTTCCCCGGTGCGAGCTGGCCCAATTTGTGCCGAAGCGTGACTTTCACATGAGTTATATTGTAGAATCCATAAACTCTCAAATATTAATTCATATATAGATCTATGAAGTTGCAGCAACAGTGCGTATGGATCCATCGTTTGACAGTTTTATCTATCACGATCTACAAATTAATGAGGATCGACATTTCGGATCTATACGATTTTTTATTGATCATTGATGAAACGTTTAAATTAAATTAAAATAATATTGTTATCGTTATATCGTTTATGATGTGCTGAAATTTATATTGAAATACTTTATTAAATAGATATGAGATATGTGTATATTAATATAATATACAAAGGTACGGTGTAGCCTTATCGCTATGAGCAATCTCGGCCAGGCAACCTAAACTGATTAAGTTGTTTATCAGAGTACTACTTCGCCCGCGACTTCGCCCGGGGAAAGAGTCAAAAGACATTTCCATGAAGTCCCAAGGGAATGATATGTTTCACCGCAGTAAGAAATATCCTATAACACTCTCTAGCTTCCTTAACTATCGCCAGATACAACAATCGTGTCGTTAAATCGATAGTGATAGAAAGGCAAACAAAAAACAAACACAATTTTTCATTTATTATATTACTAAGGACTTTTATCCTACTTATCTATTGTGTTGCGTAGATGTCATGAACTGAAGTACTATATATCAATCTAAACCTCTATAATATTCGTTCATCTGTTTTGTAATTATGTAAAGACAAACATAATGATGCTTTAAGTCAACAAGTGACTAAGTGTTCATAGCATTACATAGAAAAACTCTTAGAACGCAAGTTGGTCCCTGTGAAAAATATTAAAGGTTAAATAAATAAGAAAACACTTAAACATAAAACAATAAAATAGTTAAAGCCTACGGTGAAGTCATACTCACCTAAATTCAAAGAAGTTTAATGAATTTAAATCTTATGCTGTTAGAAATAGGGTTTAAATTGAAGATATACATTTTCATGGTAGCTTAAAAGCTCTAGTTACGTCATTTGTTTGTGTGCGTAAGGCGAATTTGTATGTGTTCTATGGATAATGTTCAGGTGTAGTGATGTTCGGAATATATATCGATAGCGAAAAAGTTTTTTACTTTGATTTTTGGTAGTCGTAGTAGTTTTTTGTGCTTGTGTGAATATTTGGAGATGATGGAATTAAGTTATAGTTGTTTTGGTTATAAACGGAAAAAGCTTTGTTTTTAATTTTATTTATGTAATTCCATTATAAGTCATTTTGGATAACTTCCTTGTTTATTATCTGTAGTTACATGTTATAATTATTCCTCAGTTTGTAGTTGTAGGTTATTTAATATCAAATGATTATATGATATAATAAAGCAATAAGAGTAAATTTGAAATATCTTAGTAATTGCTACATTCACATTAGAGGGATGTAAACTTTCCTACTACTATTAATATTGAAAATTTGAGAGAAAGGATGTATGCTTGTTACACTTTCACGTGAATACCACACAACGCATTTTGATTATACTCGGTAGTGCTAAAGTTTATGTACCACAGGACACCTAAGCTATAGACTTGCTTTTGCTCGCGGATTCGTTCGCAGTTAAAATCGCTCGGCATTGTTAGTTCACAACCTTCATTAATTTTTTTATTCACTTACTCATAGGTTTACTGTATATCGTTATAGATCCAGCATATTAAGTTTTTTTGTAAATAGATTAAAATGTCATGTATTGCAAGCTGGTTTTCCTACAGGTGTTTGTTAAATTAACCTTATGGCATATTTTAGTATACCATATCTTTTATTCTAGTACTAAGAAATGTTGCTAAACTAATAAAATTAAGTCATCATTACAGATAACACGATTAAAGACATTCATTATCTTGGAAAATTAAATCTTATCGACCTAGCACTTCACTAGAAACTCACACCCACAAGTAAAACCGTATCATACACGCGTTAAGCTAAAGATGTAAGCATTCGTTCAGAAAGCGACGCGTCGGAAAATTAACAAACCGGCGGCCGGCCAGCCAGTCTGAATTTAGTCGTGCGAGAAAGAGGTTGTGTCGTCCGCCCGGTACGTGCAAAGTTTATTTTTAATGCGTATGCAGCGTTCCATTTTCGAAATTGATATTTAAAAATATATCCAGTGTAGAGTGAGTGATGCCGATAATTTTTGTGCATTTTGTGTTTGGATGTATATCTATTTTATTTTATTTGGAGGGATCGTCTTATTTTCGCGAAAATAGCATCGGTGTGGTAAGATTATTTTAGGCTATGCAGCGGCTGGAGCGACTTGAATATTTGAAATAATATATGATAGTCCGCTAGCTTTATAGTTCGTTTTATTGGTAAATATAAACGGTCTATGAATATAATTTACGATATTGGTATACAGTTATGCGGAGTATTGAGGAATGTTTTTATTTATTTAAATTTTACACAGATAGTGAAGTAATTACACGTAAATCAACGTAGTAAAGATATTATATTCTTTATTATCTTTCTTTACATCTGCGCTTTGTATTTTAATACAGTTTGGAGTATAAATTTGATTTTTTATTTAGTAAAGATCCTTTTTGAAATCTGTGTGGTAGGTTTTTATCACCTATGAATGCTGAAAGTAATAAAGAATTATGATTGTACGTAGATAATGTTCATACAATTTTGTTACAATATAGATATTTTGTAATAATACTAGCTTTGTCGCAGACGAACCCGCGGGCATAGGCAAGTGTGTTTGTATGTCGTATGTGTTATTCTGGTACATAAGCTACACCACTGCCAAGTACCATCAGAATCCGTTCAGTGGTTTTTGCGTGAAAAGTAACAAACATAATATGTACCCATCCTCACAAATTTTCACAAATATAATATTAGTAAAAACAAGTACGTAAGGATAATAAAAAAAGAAATAATGTATAAAATACAAAATAAAAAACAGTCTTAAAAAGTCCGACAAAAACTTACAAATTCTGACACTAAGTCTGGAATCTAGACCATTTCAAGTTCCAAATCAAGTTTAGGCTGCGACACTGTCACGATCCTTGGTACTGTTAGGTATTGAGGCATAGATTACAAATCTAGGTCATTTGAATAAATCTAATGACATCATCTACCCTCATTTTCTAAGGTTCTACGAAAAAGTGAAATTGACATTATACTAAACTCTTGATACTGAAAGAAGACTGTACAAACGTCATTGTAAATATTAAACAATTTTACAATATGTCGCCCTTGTCGCTTACAAGCGATTTCTTCCATGCAACCTTGCGGGTATAGGAAAATTAATTGAGAAGGTAGAAGGTGCATAATTATACACACTAGAACGTCAGCATATAGCTAAAAACAGATGGAATTTTTAGATTCATTAAATAGAAAAATTAGAAATTTGTTTTTCTACATAATAAAAAGAAAATATCGAGTTTTGTGTTACCGTTATAAGTGTTTTAATTCCAAATATATTAAACACGTATAAATCAAACATTAATTAATAAATAGTTTAAAGGTTAGAGGAGGCTGTGTAGGTTTATTTCGTAGAAAGTTGAACTATGCCTGTACCCAGTAGCTCTGCGTGACCGTGCTAAGGCACTAATTAATAAAATTAAATTTTTATTATTAACGAGGTGTCGTAAAATGTGTAAATCATGTGTTTCACTTATATGCGTATTATATTACTAGCTGCGCTCCGCGGTTTCGCGTAAATTCGTATCCCGTTGGATTATCGGGATAAAAAGGTTACCTATATGTTTTTGCAGTTGTCCAGCTATCTACGTACCAAATTTTGCAATCGGTTCAGTAGTTTTTGCGTGAAAGAGCAACAAACGCACACACATCCTTACAAACTTTCGCATTTATAATATTAGTAGGAAGTAGGATAGTAGGATTAGTAGGATGATATAATAAATAAATACATATATGTATTACTTCAGTCGTTTTCAACACAAATCTCATATATAAAATTCACGTGTTACTTACCATACTCATCCGAAACGGCTGGAGCGATTCTCATGAAATTTTATTTGTATATCGAGTAGGTCGGAGAATCGGCCAACATCTATTTTTCATACCCCTAAATGATAAGGCAAGGCAGAACAGCGTTTCCCGGGTAACTTGACAGTAAACTTATAAATTAACTCTTGCGTCATACGTAGTAAAAATAAAAATTATCTCAAAACTTCCATTTGAATGTAAAGCCTACATTCGAGTATATTCCACGATAAAAAATGATAGTACTATCTATTCGAGTTGATGTATTATATTGATTTGTGTAAAATATAAGTTAACATTGCGCCCGCGTCTTTGCCCGCGTAGTTACGGTTAATTCTCGAGTCTTAAACTATACCTATCCTAAATTTATTCTTAAACTTATTTATAATAAGTTTATTTCTTGATTCAACCGTCAAAAAATAGTGATCCAATTTTAATTAATATTTATTAATAAATTGAGTTAAATGATAATTCTTTTTCTCATATCTATTATAGCATTTCGTAGTAGCGGCGAAGTCTGGTCAAAACCTAGTGTTCATAAAACGTCGTAGGTACTGAATAATGCAAGCGATCGAGACACTGTAAACATTTCAATCAGCATTATTTGTGCTCCATTGGATAAATGACTTAAGCTTGGAGCACATTTGCGTCTTTATTGTTAAACTAGCTGTAACCCGCGGCGTCTCTCGTGCTAACTTGGTAAAAAGTAGCCTGTGTGATAATCCAGACTATAATCTATCTCTGTACCAAATTTTATACAGATAGGATAAGCTGTTTTCGCGTGAAAGAACAACAGACATCCATCCATATTTACAAACTTTCGCGATAGCTAGCTATTAGTATAGATACAGATTAATAGCCTTTTTAGTAAGCAACCACAGATAACATAATACTATACTAGGTACAATCATGGAATCCTGTGTTCGATTCCCGGTTGATACTACCTCAAAAAAAGCCTCGGTCTGCTAGGAAAGCCTTTATATTGCTCAAATAACTTATTATTATTAAACAATGAAAGATTCAACCCACTATTTATTAAAGAACGACTACATTCATTTCTAAATAATTTAGTATGCATCATATCGCATCGCATTACATAAAAAACAACATATTATATCGTATTTATGCAAATCTAACGCGATTGCAAATTGCTCTTGCATAATTATTTGCATACACGCAACCTTGACATTCATCGAACATTATCTGTGGTCTATGAATTGGCGCGCAAATAGCTGTCATATTTTTTCGTAATGAATCATGCGGTATTTTTTTTTATAATTGTGATGATGTGCCATGTTTTTACCGTTTTTGTCTAGCTTTGTTGCATTCTTTAAAGTGTTGCTAGGTTATCAAAACTCAAAAAAATCTGTTTTCGATTTTGTACATATAAAAATAAATCTTAGTTGTATGATCACCCAGAGGCCTGGGAAAGCGTACGTGCGTGACTGACAAATATATGTCAAAAATTGGTTTATCTAATCGTATGTGTCGATAAGAGGATTATCTATAAAGGTAACTGTGTTTGATACGTGGTACAATAATTCGGCAACAGCTACCATACGATAATCATAGACAATTTCTATCCATCATTCTTTATCTATGGATAGAAATGTACATGATAAATGTTTGAATCTAGAATTTAGGATGTTGACGCTAAATAGGCCCGCTGATATAAGTTTGATATTATATAATTCAAAAATCCTGGGTATTATGATAAATTTTTAGCGGTAAAGTATCAATGATAAGTTTACGAATATTGAATATTATACATATGAAATATACTTATATCAAGTCAATAAATATAAATTATCTAATTTCAAACAGTTCTCCTTATCAATGGTATTACGTTATTTACAATATTGCCATCCTTCAAATAACCTCGCTTTAACAAAGTTACTGGTCGCAGCGGAATTAAATTAAAAAGTAAATTCAATTTCGTGTCTCTATACGTATCAAATTTTGAAATTGGAATTAACTGTAATCGAAACCTTCGCCGCACTTGTCAAAAAAAAGCAAGCAGCTGACAACCGTGGGAGATCAGTGGTTTCAGCTTTCTAACCTTGAAATCTAATACAAAAAGACATTTAGCAAACACGAGGGGCTCTAAACAATGAATTTGACGCAATATCGTCAAAAAAATTAAAGGTGTCATAATCGAGGGGGCCAGGACCTTGAATTTTTGAATTTGGAAGGGTTCGCGCTACGTGATCGAAATTTAAATGACAATGTGAATGGAATCTTTGAATCGGCTAGTAATGTACCGATGAAAGAATTAGGAACACATTTGAATATTATAATAATTTGTTTTTTATTCACGTTCGGTCAAAGGAAACGCCACATCGAATACTACTTTTTACGTTTGGCGGCACGTGTAACAATTGCTTTCTTTCACTGATGTCATTCGATTTTCAAATATAGAATTGAAAAATGGCTCAGTACAGAACTGAATTAGAATGTAATTGATTTCAGTAAAAGAAATATAAATACATGATTATACGTATCTAATTAAAAAAATGTAGTAAAGTAATATTGAAAAAATATTAATTTTATAGCAACGTAACATATCTTTGTAAATAAGAGTTTTGTAACCAACTATAATAATAGATAAGTGGTTAATCATTATGTTGACAGTAAACAGATTCAATGTGCTTATCTATGTTATTTTTTATTAACACTCGCAATAAATATGCGTTTAATCAATTGGTTAAATATCAAATAGATTAAATTCAAAAACTTTAAACGCGCATATAGAAGAGGAAATTTGTATAAAAATTCTAGGTAGAAACGGATTCGCAGTCTTAATAAAACAATGGTAAAACGCAAAAGTATCTAAACGTTATATAAATATCCTAAAAGTAACAATTACGATATAGTCTACATATAGTCAACTCAACAAAAAGATCACATAATACCAATATTTCAATTCATTTAATCAATGGCAAGTGAAACATCTTTTCAAAGGAAAATTAATAAAAGATACACGCATCAGGCGGTCTGTCCGCTCGTTTGTCCCCCTGACATATATACCATAGAGTTTTTAAAAGAAAGCCAACCTCATTCACTTCCGAATGTAATTATCATAACTCGTTCATCTCGTTCATGAACGAACGCAAAAAATCAATCGATGCCAATGACATTGCGCCGAAAGACCGAATGAAAAGCGCGCGTAATGCCGCCATGTTTTATTTATAACTTAAATGTTTATTTTTATGGAACGGTGAGTTTTTAAACTGAATTCATAGGAAGTTGATTCGTTTCATATTTATTTATGTACATTTTAATGTTTATGGTTTTGCCAAAAGAGAGATAAGAGATATAAATATAATATTACGATTGCAAGGACCTCGAACGTATTTTAAGAAATATTTTAACAGTGAGCAATGAGTTAAAAATAACTTATATTTAGGTTTGATGTAATTTCCTACAAATCGTTTATTGTTCAAAATGTAAAAAAATGGCTTTTTCGTATACTTCTGCTGCTACAATGTAATTTTTTTAACACTTAAGAGAACTACGATAAGGTCGGACATAGACAAAAATAAGAAGAAGAATCCTACTAATATTATAAATGCGAAAGTTGCAAAGGTGTGTGTGTGTGTGTGTTTGTTGCTCTTTCACGCAAAAATTACTGAACCGATTGCAATGTAATTTGGTACGTAGACAGCTGGCAAACTGGAATAACATATAGGCAACTATTTATCCCGATATTCCTACGGAATACGAACTTACGCGGGTGAAACCGTGGGGCGCAGCTAGTAGTGAATACTTTAGTACTTTTTTCATTTTTCTATTCTTTCAAAATTTCTTTAGTGAATACTTTATATTAACCTTGATAACAATTCGGAGACATCTGAAATCATATGTTACGCGTACATGGAAGCTTTTAGTCCATGATATTATTATATAATAGCTTTAAGGCCTTTGCCATCTGTCAAAAAAAATCAATGACGTAATTCATAAGTCATAAAAATAACCATTCGCGTATTTTTCGCTACCATAAACATTCCGTTATGTCTGTTTTCAAACCTTTTTGGATTGATGATAAATAAATATAAATAAAAAGAGAATTGTCGTAATTATAGCCGTATTGGCATATCAAGGTGAGGGGAAGTTGTGCCGCGAATTTTTGACAATTAAACCATCGATAATTTTTTTGTTTCTTGTCTGTGTCACGGTCGTTGTTTATGGATGTAACCTTCTTTTTGGTATTTTCTTTTTTTGTTCTTTTGACATCCAGTCGAAGCTATGGATGTTTTTTAGGTGATTGGGATTCTTAATATTTATAAAGAAAGTAAACGAGGATTTATAAGCCGTAGACAATTAATGAAACTGTTAAATTAACAAATTCTTTTGTGTGTTATAAAATTATTGTATTAGTTATCACCAATTCTTGATAAGTGTACGAAATTTGAAATAAATCTATCCGTTTAATTCGGTCAAAATCGAGTATAAAGGAGTCGGGAGGTAGTTTTTTTTTATGTCATAACGGGCAACTGAGCTGGTGGTTCGCCTGATGGTATATGATCACCACCGCCCATGAACATTCGCAGAGGCTCAGACCTCTGAGAATGCGCTGCCCGCTTTTAAGGGATAAGAGATGAGGAAATAATTGATGACTGGAATCAAGGAATGGACTGGGAAGGGCGAGGAGGAGGGAAAGGAAATAGTCCTCCGGCTCCAAAAAAACACACAAACATAAGTGCAGTTAATAAACACGTGTTAATAATATTAATTTGATAAATAGTAATAACGTGAAGAGAGAGAAAAAAGTTAATATTCATCTGGCAATGTTTTCCAATAAGCGTTATTATTGCAAATTATCGCGACCTTATCAGTTACGTCAATGTTAGCTCTCGCTGATAGCGATAGGTTTCCCTTGACATGGGATCGATTAGCTGTTCAAATAGCTGAGGAAACTATTAGAGAACTAGGTAATACTAGGTCCTAATAGGTGATCTCTTTAGGAGGCCAAGACTCACTTTAGGTCACTGCGCCACTCTAGCAGTAATAGCTGATCTGTGTGTAATAGTGAAGTCCCTTGTCCCCTACTGGGGTATGGGGCAGATGATATACATCTGTTTCACTGATCGATTTTCTTTATGGACAAGTAAATGATCAGTCTTCTGTGTCCTGCCAGACAAAGAATTTTTTTTTTGCGTCCCCCACTGGTAATCGAACGAAGGATCCCTCGGTTCTAAGCTCACGCGTTAACCACTGTACCAAGGAGGCGGTCAATAGCTGATCTGTTCATAGAATTTTTAGTTCATAGAAGTTCTAGTTCATGTTCATTAGAATTAAGGAAATGTGGTCAATGGAGCTATCTTATATTCCCGAGTATCAGCCCAGAGTTAGATTCTTCTCCCCACCTCACTCACGTAATTAATGGATGCCCCCCATTCGCTGAGGGTAAGTAATGTGGATTATGGGGAGTTTTTATATTTCCCGAGAATTAGGTCAAAGTGAGCTGAGTGAAAATTCTAGGTATACATAGAAATAGATAGTTCGAGCATAAAATCAGCTTATATATCACTGTAGGTTTTAATTCATCTGCATATCAATTATCAGGGAAATTCGTTTAATAGATTTGGAGTAAAAGACCAATAATCACATTAAAATTCACTTACGAATATAGAAGGATGACATAGATAGTTCATATCATATATTATAATAAAATTAATGATGAAATATTACCTAATCGCAGGTCAGTGGGACGACTTTCTAGATATCATAGTCACTATGGCCAATTTATTGTACGTAGATACTTTACGATCTTACTTGGAAGCAAGCCAGTTGTTGTGTTGTTTAATAAAAACTTTTTTAACGTAAGAACTCTACTTTTTATCTATGAATTTGAATGCGGAATTTTAAAAAAAATATAAACATTTCCAAATTTAAAAATTGGCTTTTTTTCGCAACATATATTTGAATTTGGAATCTCTTTTTAGAAATAAAACCATTAATTAAATAATGTAAATTTAAAAAAGAAAAATGTGTTTGGGCATAACAATAGTGAATAGATGTATATGTTGGGTCAACAGTGATCTTTATGGGTGTAATTGCTTAAACCTTGTACTTAGAGAGTAGTATTTGATTACTGCCGGTCCCTTCTTCCTGTGGTATATATAAAGCCTATAGCACTGAGGGACCACCTTCATATCCTACATTGAAAGGAATTGATAAATCCTACCCCCAAAGGGATAAAATAGGGGACGAAAGTTGGTACCGTGAAAATTTATTTGGACCGCGCGGGTGAAGCTGCGAACACCTAGTTACAATATCCGAATTTGTCGAACAGTTTTTGATATTAAACATTTTTATACCCACGTTCGCAAACGAAGGAGGTTTTTAATTAAACTGTATTTTTGGGTTATGTTACTTATATAACTTCGTGGGTTTTGGCCGTTATACGCGATTCTTTTTGTGTTTTATAGAAAAATGTGGTCATTAGGTGCCATTTTTGAATTTGTAATTGTGCCTGCCTTCAGGGTTGTCGGTTACCATTTTTGTAGGAGAGAATTAGTTTAATTTCGGTTTTATGTTATCTCATAATAAATATTACATTTCAATAATAATACACACACATATTATACATCCTATCCTACTATCCTTCCTACTAATATTATAAATGCGAAAGTTTGTAAGGATGTGTGTGTGTTTGTTGCTCTTTCACGCAAAAACCTACAGAACCGATTGCAATGAAAATTGGTACGTAGACAACTGGAATAACATACAGGCAACTTTTTATCCTGATATTCCTACGGGATACTTGACTAGACTTACGCGAGTGAAACCGCGGGGCGCAGCTAGTAATACATATAATAATTAATTAAAATATAATTGCGGTTTATTAGTTTGGTAGGTTATATTTATTATTTTGAAAGCGTGGTTGTAGTACACAAAACAAACACGTGTCATACAAATAAATTCACATTCGCTTTCCATTGGACTGACATATTTATTTTGAGTATTGATTTATCGCCTCATTAACATTCCCTATTCTTTAATATATAACACTAAAAAGCGAAAAGTCGTACGTACGTTTGGGTGCTCTCTCGTAAAAAACGGCTGATCAGATTTGGATGAAATTTAGTGCAGAGATAGATTTAAAGGCTTAACCGGTGTTACGTTGTGCATCTAGCACAATTATTATAAGTTGTAGTGTGGCGATGTATGTTCGTCTTTTACATGAAAACTGCGGAACCGTTTTCACTGTTATTTTGCATAGTCTTCTAGATTTATGATAACATATTCATTTGAGTTAAAGATTGATAGAAATACACTTTGGTATAAATTTACCGATCTTCATCTTAATATATAAAATTCTCGTGTCACAGTTTTCGTTGCCATACTCCTCTGAAACGGCTTGACCGATTTGGATGAAATTTTTTGTGCTTATCCGGTATTTATGAGAATCGGCCAACATCTATTTTTCATACTCCTAAATGATCAGAGTAAGGCAGCGTTTGCCGGGTGCAGCTAGTATCTATTAATATTTTCAACATACAGACAACCATTTATTAGACACAGTATTTCATAACAAGATAGATTACTTTGTTGTATTTATCTGAGTACTAAATCATCGTATAATTAATTATGTATGTTAAATATTGTGTATCGATAATATTAGCAAGTATAATTTATTTCCTAATCCTATCTTACTAATATTATAAATGCGAAAGTTTGGTAGGATGTGTGTGTTTGTTGCTCTTTCACGCAAAAACTACTTAACCGATTGCAATGAAATTTGTACGTAGACAGCTGGACAACTGGAATAACGTAAAGGCAAATTTTTATCCCGATATTCCTACGGGATACGGACTTACGCGAGTGAAACCGCGGGGCGCAGCTAGTTATATATATAAATTATGCCTATTCGAAGGAATATAGATTTTGATCGAATTAAAATTGTCATGAATTAATTTAGAATAAAATATCACCATAGAGCTTATATCATGAAGGAATATTTATATTTTATCACATAATACAGAAGTATATAAATCTAGTAGTTTTTGCGTGAAAGAGCAACAAACACACACATCCTCACAAACTTTCGCATTTATAATATTAGTAGGATATAAATGATTATAAATTTAAAACTTGTCAAACTAATAAATATTACCTTTGCATAGAAACTTTAAATTTATATTCTATAAAAAATATACAATGCCACTTAATTTGGCGGGAGCGGCCATCTTTGATCTTTACGAGGGGTCCGGAATGACTTATAAATTAAATTATGATTTATGTTCATTGCACTAGCTTGCCCTGCGACTGCGCGTGTGTTACTATCATAAATATTTACGATGTTATGTTAATTATCTTGTTCTATTTATTAGTTGAATGGGCTTAATTAAATTGTTCTATAAATGATTGTTTGTAAATATACGACGTCGTTTGAAAATAGATTTTAACCGACATCAAAAAAGGAGTACGTCACAATTCGACTGTATTTTTTTGTTACTTACGACTGGATGAACTGATTTTGATGACTCATTTTTTATTTGAAAGCTGTCGCATCCCATGCGGTTATGTTTAAATTGGTTTTCCATGTAATTTATGGTTGTGCCGTTGGGTTAGTTAGGCGGTGTTTTGTTAAAATACTGCCTTTTTAGGATACCTAACCAAAATGGTTAGACAGGATATCCTATTAATAAGACTTCGTTGTCAGTCCGTCTATCACTAGGATGTATCTCAACCTTAATAGTAAGAAAGTCAGACAGACACATTTTGTATGAGCTGTTTCTGTGAGCGCCTGAGATTTTATCCATCTTATATAAATATACTAGCGGTCCGCCCCGGCTTCGCCTGTGGTACATATATAACCTTCCTCAATAAATGGGCTATCTAACACTTTTCAAATTGGACCAGTAATTCCTGAGATTAGTGCGTTCAAACCAACAAACTCTTCGGCTTTATAATATTAGTATGGATTCGCTAAGTAGTTAATATTGCAGTAGTAAGTAGTTAAACCCATATAATATGATCTATCTGTAAGTGTAGCATCAGATAATAAAGCTTGTTTGAGCGATGTTCGGATGGAGAAAAATCATTAAATACTAGCTGTGCCCCGCGGTTTCACCTGCGTAAGTCCGTATCCCGCAGGCATATCGGGATAAAAAGTTACCTGTACGTTATTCCAGTTGTCCAGCTGTCTACGTACCAATTTTCATTGCAATCGGTTCAGTAGTGTTTGCGTGAAAGAGCAACAAACACACACACATCCTTATAAACTTTCGCATTTATAATATTAGTAGGATTTATGCTCTTTTCAAATGCATTTATGAAAACTGTAATTAAAACACTACAAAAATAACATTAAAACATTTACTTATGAGTAAATATATCTTCATTTGTATTACAAAATGGGCAGAACATTCGTCGCAAGCGGTTTCAAGGTCTCATAATTCTGTTATGGCTCAATGGTTGACATTGGACCTTAGGGCTTGGCCCGACAATGACAGGTCATAAAGAAGGTTTTATAAGTTTTTTTTTAATATGTTGGAATTCGCATTTGAATGTTACCTGGAAAATATATATAATTGTTTTTGGGGATATATCATAAGGGTAAAATACGCGTGATCGCTTATTTCATATATTTGACGAAAATTAAATTACACAGTTTATAAATTATATCGAAGAAAAAACTGCCATAAAATAATACATAATACAAAATTCATTTTGTTCGCGTCTATTATATGTGAGAAAAAATTATGTAATTTGTTTAAAATATTTTTCATTATGGTAATTTTACATAATTTTAATGAATTAATATTTTATAAACGTTATTCATACGCAATTACCGACGTAACGTTACTGTGAAATACCGTTATTAACCATAGAGAATTTTCGAAACCATATTGCTTACCATAACTTGATTATTATTAATTATAGATATAAATTATTATTAACCTGTTCATTTATGCGTGAAATTATGAACGCTCATAATAATGGAATTTAAATGTAATATATCTTTAAATTAACTTTAGTAATAAGATGGTTGTTTATCGGTTAAAACTATCTATTGAACCTAGGTTATGCGGGTTAGTTAGGGCAAGACTCGATAGATATGGTTTAAATACTAACTACTATTATTTACCTAATTATAATTCTTAGTCATTCATTCAACTAGATCCAGAAAAGCTTTGAATAGCCAATGGTACATTAATAAGATTTTAGTCGTTAACAAAGATCTAGACATAAATATTTTCTAGACTAGTTGAAAATTCATCAATAAATAAATAAATAATCATTAGTGAATCATAAATTGTCTTTTATGTTTTTCTTCAAATTAATGAATACGTTTAATCAATGAATCGAAAAACAATTTTCAATTGGCCATATTGAAACACCACAGATATACTCAAGCACAGATTAAAAATACATAACCCATCTATCAGGAAGTGCTTAGGGTTGCCAGTGTAAAAATAGCCCCGATTTATTGATACAGTCCTTCCTTTTCTTGTCTTTGATGTTGGAAGCTGTAGGCGATTTAATTTGTTTTTTAATCTGCCCCTCTGTATGTTAGGAATTTATGTCCTGTGTCATTGATTATATTATTACGATTATGTTGGAGTGTTGAATGCGATAAAAGTTGATTCTTGGCAGAGTTTTATTGAAGTTCGTTTAGTTGTTTTTGAGTGTTCAAGTAAAGTAATTAAATTAAGGTTGTTACGGTATAAAAATGCAACTTTGGTTTTCACTTTGATTTCTGGCCCAACTTCGAATTAAGTTAATGCTTACATTCTTATCTCCAGAAATACTAAACTATTTTTGATGAATTATGCTCGAGTGCTTTTAGTAATCAATCAAGTATTACCGTTATATATGGAGTGTTTTAATTTTTTCATTTATTATATATTTACATTATTGTATAAATTTTGTAGTAAGGCAGAAATAATTTGAAATAAACAAACATTATCTACCATTCCTATTATAGACCATTAGACAGATAGGCCTGGGGCCAACTGTAAGGCACATGATAAGGCACGCCGCGTTGCAAAATATGTGTTATCTGTGAATAGATTTCTCGTTTCCGTCTATTATTTGAGACATGACATAAGACAGTGGCGTGTTAATTTATTCTGTAATATGTTTTAAAACGATATTATTTGAAGAATTATAAAAAAATCTACGGAATACGAAATATATTCGTTTGGATTTTTTTTAAAGGGTATATATCATTCAAGCATATCCTATCTTTTAAGTTAGATCGAACTGATTGATTGAGTAGTTTAGTAGTCCATCGCGGACAAACAACGTGATAATAAAAAACCAACCGCAACTAAAATTAGTTTCAAAATGCACAAAAATTCAGTAAAATGGAACGCTTGTATTTCTATATGTATTTTATGTTAAAAAATTTTTGGAATAATTATGTATTCATTATATTAAACTAAGTAATAACCATATATTTCTTTTCTTTCAGATTCTCAAGTGCCTAGAAAAGGAATGTGCCTTTAGTGACAGTGTTACTAGTGTAAAGTTTATTTTTGTATAATCTGTGTCTAACTAGTGGAAAAAATGGAGTTGAGAAGATTATCTATATATTTAGCACTCTTCGTACTCGTCTGCGTGTCACAATGTACAGGTGTGTATTAATATTTCTTGTAATTTTATATATTACGATAGAAAATTGTGTATTTTTTTTTAGTACTTAAAATTACGCTTTGATAAATCCTCAATTCTTTTTGAGTCTGTGGCCTTTTTAATCTTCTTATATTTAACCTGTGTACACTACACTGTATTTTCATAAACAAATATATTTTAAAAATAGAATTTCGCAATAGTATTTGACTGCCATGCTTTATTAACAAATATTTAGTCTATGACTACGTTTATCTATAAAGAAAACACGGGCAAGGTTGTTCACAAATAAATTTGTCTATGTGACTAACACTTCGCTGTTTCAGAATCTAGTCTACCTAGGCTTGTAGCTAGTCATTAAATCTATTAATATTGAAGGCCGGTTAAAGCAATTTTAAAGTACTTTTTGTTATTTCTTATTTCCATGTTTTTCTTTTTAATAATTGGATTTATTGATCTCATTATGTCTATATTAGTTTTGTTGACATTTCTTTACTATCAATAAAAAGACGAGGGTTATTTTTTCCGAGTGTATTTAATTTATTGGTTATGTGTGCACAGAGTATGCTATATTAATGTTTTGTGTACTTCGCATACTGTACCTCCAATACAAGTAATTAATTTTGGTCTGAATTTAGTTGAAAAATTACATACATTCTTTTTATATTTATTGTATTAACTAAACAGGTTCTTATCTTATATATAAGTATATTCTATAGTAGGTACCCGACAATGCATTACATCTAAATGATTTGAACTACAATAATTAACCTAATATTTAATTGGAATCGTCTAGAACGCTAAAAAGACTACTTATTCAATTTAGACGTACCATACCTGGAAGTTGCTGGCTGCGATGAACATAATTATATTCGTTTATCTGATTCAGGTCGTTCACTTGTGAAGTGACGTAATTTTATGTTTATTTAAATTTATAATGAGATAAAAACGGCATTCGATGAATCTTCATAGTTTTCGTAAGAGTTTAAATCTTAGACCGAAGACTAAAGAGCTTAAATTATCGTGATTGGCACTTTATGTTGATGAAAAGATATGCAAAGTACCACTTTTCTATTTGTATACTAGCTGCGTCCCGCGGTTTCACCCGCGTAAGTCCGTATTCCGTTGGAATATCGGGATAAAAGTTTGCCTATATGTTATTAAAGTTGTTCAGCTGTCCACGTACCAAATTTCATTGCAATCGGTTAAGTAGTTTTTGCGTGAAAGAGCAACAAACACACACATCCTTACAAACTTTCGCATTTATAATATTAGTAGGAAGTAGGAAGTAGGAAGTAGGATTGTAGGATTGTAGGATTAAATATGGTGAAAATATTATTCACAAAATGGTTTACACAGAAAATGGTTGATACAGAATATATTATATTGCGTGTAACTAAAATGTATCATGTGTCATTAGTAATGAGGCAACATAAAGTATGTAATTGCATCGTATAGAGCATTTTAATTGTTTTTAATAGAGCAATCATACCAATTTAGTGTCAATAAAAACTCGTTTCTCAACAAGGATAGGGAAGCGTTTGAAAATGGAATGTAATTAGCCGTTTTGATGACAGCGCGCGTCAAATGCGCGCGAAGATATCCGCCAGAGTGACAGCTGTCAAAAGTCATTGATTCTTTTTTTAGTTCGGAATTTAATTTCGTGTTCCGTTATTTCGTAGCTACTAAATATGGTGTTGATTTTAACTATTATGCATACTACTGAGTAGGTAATTTTATTGCCGTAACAAAGAGTTTAAGATGAGGAAATATCCGTTGCATTCCACATCTGTTTGATTGATCGTTATTCTTGTAGCTGTGGAGATGATCCGTCAAACAGGAATTGCTCGTTGTTGCTTTGTTTATTTCTATTGACTTATAACAGTTTTGTTCTAACTGTAACGCATTACGTACTGTTTTATTGGACAAGTTATCAATAACTGTTTGATAAATATCGATTTTTGACATTTATATGCAGTGCAAGCATAGAAATTAAAGCACAGATAAATTATGGTAGGAATATAATACCTTTGTCTTGTAAAAAGAAGAATTTATGAATTATAACAATAATAGCTGATCTTACGTACTATCTTCAATTGAAACGATATGTATGTGATGGTTCGTTTTAAATTTTAATTATAGGGATTGGTCGGAGAGAGCCCATTATTAGGGATATGACGGAGGTCAATATATCGGATTTATTTATTAACCAGCCTCGGACGTTCTTGTAACATTTTAGAAAGCGTTATTTTTAAGGCTATACACGGCTGATGTGTTATTTTGATAGATGAGCTATACCTTTGCAAAGTATCACCAAAATCCTTTAGTGGTTTTCGTGTGAAAAAGTAACAAAACATACATCCACTCTGAGAAACTTCCGCGTATATCGTATATCTTACTTCGGAATAGTTTAATAGCTGTATTATATATAAATCTTCCCCTTGAATAACTATCTATTAAAAAAACGCATCAAAATCCGTTGCTTAGTTTTAAAGATTTAAACATACATAGGGACATCCCTATGGCCCTATGTCCCTACATAGGGACAGAGAATGTGACTTTATTTTATACTATGATTACACTCAACTTTTCACCGACGCCCTAGATCGTATAGGGTCCATCCAATAATTACACTGTTCTAATTATTTATCGGTGTTTCGTGTTATAGAACAGTTAATAGGCAATTTGCAAATTCAGTCTGCCACACCTTAAAGGTAACGAACTGTTTATTAGATCATTATTTATTGGGACAATTTATTGTACAGCAGACGTGACATCATGTCTGGAATGTTAAGAAACAACGTTTATTCACAGTACATTCGAATAAATAAACAAGCATACAAAAGAATGAAAGAATAAGTCATATTTTCAACACACACAAACAATAAAAAAGTAGTGTGAATGTGTGGTTGAAACGGCGGAAGGATGCCCCTCAGTGTAGCTAAAGCAGAATTCTTTCATTGACTACCTTCTGACATCTGAATTATTGCATTGTAAAGAATATCATCATATGCCCATATATGTTCTGCTGGGACACAGGCCTCCTATGAGTGTTCAGACCATAATCCACCACGCTGGTCGAGTGCGGGTTGGCAGATGTCGCATGTCGTCGAAGTTTTTGATTCTTGGACATGCCGGTTTCTTCACGATGTTTTCCTTCACCGTTTTAAGCAATAGTGATTGTTATCCACAAGCGAAGATAAATTGAAAAATTATTGCCTGCACCCTCGCCCGGTCTCGAATCCCGAATTATCGATTTTAAAGTCCGAGGTTCTCACCACTGAGCTACCACTGCTTTTTAAAGAATATATTACTCGCTTAAACCTTCATTTGAAGAATAAGGCAGTCGTGAGGCAATCACTAGAAGCTAAACATTGTTCGAGAACATTTTATGTCAGTAGAGGTTGTAAGAAATAATTTGGAAGATAACACTGGTTTATGGTGAAACAATTTTATGTCATTAACAAATTTATGACATTTAAGGAGTATTGTTAATTTAATTTCAATCCATACTAATATTATAAAGCTGAAGAGTTTGTTTGTTTAAACGCAATAATTTCAGAAACTACTGGACCAATTTGAAAAGTTCTTTCAGTATATATGTACCACGGGCGAAGCCGGGGCGGACTAATTATATATAATTTGAATTTGAATAAGATTTCTGAAGAAACGCGCAAAATTGAAATTTAAGTATATTCTTATTTCTCAGAATGAATATAAGACTGGCTCTTTTAATTTTATATAATTCATTTTTATTCCCGGATGTTGAGTCATTGGCGCCATGATATTCCCCAACAAAATATTTCTTACGATTTTTTCCTTATACGTTTTAACTGCGCTCTAAGTTAGAAATTTTGAAAGAATAGAAAAAATTTGATCACGAGGCAGGATTCGAACCTGCGTATCTTGCCTAACCGTAGCAACGCCTAGCCTTTTTTCTATTCTTTCAAAATTTCTAATTTATAAAGCATTTCAATGCTATAAAACTAAAAATTAAATTTAACAAAGGCCGCGTTCCATCGATACAATATTGTAATCATTGAAATAATGTTTCGTATTGGTTGTGATGGTTCTTAATCATCTCAATAGATGGCGTGGGGTGACCCTTAGGCACATGAAACCGAAAGAATAGAAGAAATTTGATTACTGTGGCAGGATCACGGGTGGCCGAGAGGCTAGGCGTTGCTACGGTTAGGCAAGATACGCAGGTTCGAATCCTGCCTCGTGATCAAATTTTTTCTATTCTTTCAAAATTTCTAATTTATAAAGCATTTCAATGCTATAAAACTAAAAATTAAATGCGCTCTAAGTTTTTAACAAATGATGATGGTGTTTTGGAAGCTGCACACATTATAATCTCGATTATGACTAAGTTCATATGTAGGGCTAAGCTTACTCAAACGGCTAAGTGAAATAAACAAAAATTAAATGAATGTGGTCTAGATTAAATTTAGTGTTTAATATTTTAGGTTATTTTTGCGATTACAAGGCCACTGTTAGTGGCTGTTTTTCTTCTTGTTGTTTTTAACTAAATAACAACCCAAACTAATTGAATTAGAAATTTCTAATTTATTTCTCAATCGAAGTCCCATCTATCTAGTCTATCAAGACTAGCTGTACCACGGTTTTATCCGCAGCCTAACCAGCGGGCAAAAGCAAGTATGTTATGCTTATGAGATTTTCTGATACATAAACTACATCATTACTAAGTATCATCAAAATCCGTTCAATCGTTATCGCGTGAAAGCGTAACGAACACTCATCCATCATTCATCATCTTACATTCTTAAAAACTTTTCCGTTTATTATATTCAGTACGTTAATTTCGGTATGATTATTGATTTGTATATTTACAATTATTTTCTAGAAAAAGAATTGACCGACGTCTGTGGAGGTGTCTTTAAAAATTATTCTTAAATGCATATAATATATTTCAACCTACTAAAAGCAATGGTGTAAGGGACAGTGTCTAAAACTAATTTCAAGTACGATATAACGTGTTTTATTTCAATGTCTAACAGAATAACCGAAACATTCACTTGGAAAGTAATTTAATTGCATAGGTAACAAAAATTACCTCACGTTATTGATAAAACGACACCTGTTTGTGTATAGCTGGCGGGAAGAGGAGTGGGGCGGAATATTTTTCTTTTTTTTTCTTTTCGTGGCAAGAAGATATGTTTAATGACCAGTATCAAGTATATATCTTTCATCTTTTTAAACGACGTATACCGAAGGAGGTTCTAAATTCAAATGTTGTTTTTTTCTAATTTTGTTGCTAGATAACTCTGTGGGTTTTCAACGAATTGGCGGGATTCTGTTTGTTTGAAAATTGTTGGCATTTCGTCCCATTTTGGAACGTGGAGATGTTCGGGGCCATGTTCCAGGAACGTCGTTGACCTCTTTTGAAGGAATAAATTATCTTTAATTATATCAAAAAAAATCTTTCACTAGTTCGTAAATAAAGTTATAATTCAAATAAATAATTGCGACCTCCTTTCTGCTAATCATTAATTGTGATGTAATTTAAATTCTGAATGAGTATTGATAGTAATAATGGTTCGACTATCCGGTTATCAAGATGATAATGAAATGATTTATGGTATTTTTAAGTCATTCTTTGTAAAATGTGTAAAAAATATATTAAAAACAGTTAGAAATAAATATTAAGAGATAAAAAATAAAACATCAATATACAACAGAAATATTTAAATCCTATACATGTTTTGTATAATTTAATGTTGTATGCAAATTGGAATATTTGCATGTTTTCTGTAGAAAAATGTTGCCACCTTAAAAATTATGTAGAACTAAATGGCAATGAAATAATCATTTTTGATATGGTACTTTTTGAGTTTATAACAGACAATAAAATCTTATCTTTGACGATTATAATTATATAATTCAATTAAATAATAAATAACATAATCCTTAATAAACAACAATATCTGACCAAAGACCTGTCTCAAGTTTCACCACGATAAATTTAAAAACTCATTCAATCATTCCGGTCATCAATCAAATGACCGAATGATTTATGAACTGATTGAATGAACTAGTTACAGTCTGACTTGGAAGTAATTATACGTCAGATAAGATTTTTTTATTGACGGAAATATTGATCAATACATAAAGAATTATTGATTATTAAAAATTAATATTTCAAATTTTTACTTCTAAACCTCAAAAAATAACAGTATTTCTCCGCTATTTAATGAATGTTATTACACATATAAACATTCTTCAATCACTCTATCTATAAAAAAAAATCATTAAAATCTGAACGTCTGAACGAATTTTTAATGATGTTTTTGGTTTGTCGTATTTTTCGTAACTAAAATGTCTACCCGGGTAGAGCTGGGTCGAGCAGCTAGTAGCGAAGTCTATTTAACTCCATACTATAAACTTTAATCTCGTATGGTATTGCTTAAATGCAAATGTGAGGTGTTGTAATGTAATCGACTTACAAAATGGAGGAATGTCGTTCGACCGGTTTATTCTGTTATTGTTTTATTCAATTTTACTATAACAACATATTGTTTACCAAATTCACTAAATTCACTGACGATCTGCCCTGACTTTGTTTACTTTTAAATAATAATAAATCTCATAACAATTAAAAGTAATAAGGGCAATGCTTGTGAGTGTCTTATACTATATTTATTACTAGCGGTCCGCCCTGGCTTCGACCGTGGTACATATGTCTATACCCTATATTATAGCACTCAGGGATCTCGTACATATCTAACGGTGAAAGAATTTTAAAGATCGATTCAGTAGTTTCTGAGATTAGCGCATAACAAACATACACTCGGGCTTTGTAATATTTAGTGTATTTGGTCCATATCTTTTTATAATTTCTTCATTTCCTATCCATTCCCTTTCCTTCAAATGCTATATTTCATTTACGTTTTTGGATATTTCAAAATTTCCGGTTGAAATTTTCTTATATCCGGATATATAATATTGTTCAATAAACTGAGGAACTAAAACTAAATAAGACCTTGCAATTTGATGGACCGTGAAGGATTGTCTAGTCTCTCAGAAGAGCTATTGTTTTGTTCGCCCAACTTTAACTAAGTTAAATAATAATGTCTTATTGTTTATATTTATTATTTGAAAGTCTTGAAGTTTTGAAAAAATTAGACGATTTTTTGTGTTCTTTCCCATTCAATCTTCAAAATAGCTGTATCGATTTCGATAGCATTGCAAATGACAGATAAATAATAACTTGGCAATGTTAATTTTTCTATTATCGGCTATATAAGCTACCTAGCCCACGCCTCGGCTCCGCCCGGGTATTTATCGTAATTGAAATAATATAAAGCATCCTAATCTAAAAGATATTTTAAGACGGATTAAGCTGCACATAGTGTGCAAATTTAATTTAAATCGGCCGAGTTGTTTAGGAGTGACAAACAAAGTGACAGGTAATTTACATTATACATAATATTAAAATAAATACGCTGCAGTTTTTACTCGTTTAAACAAAAAACTTAATAATGGCGGGAAAAGTCGGACGCCTCGTGTAGTTCGTAATAAAACTTATGAAACACAAGATTGTCTTTTGTTACGTAAATGATAACGGGCCGGTGATAAGGGAGTTGCGCAAAGGCATGCTCTATTTAAAATGGAAGCAGGAAGATACGATGTACTAGCTAGTCGCCCCGGGTTGACCCGGGATATAATACACACGATATATAATTTAGCTTTTATCTGGTGAAGGAATTTTCAGAATTGATAAAGCATGTTTGGAGCTTATGAAACATGTACAATCAAAAAAAATCTGTGTTACACAATAATGAGAGATTATGTACAAAAAAAAAATATAATGAAAATTTTTTACAAAAATGGCACCTACCTCCGCTGGGGCAACACTCCAAATTCTAAAATGGGACCAAATATAAATAATTTCCTATTAAAAACAAAAAGAATCGATATATAGTTAGTTATAGATCCAGCTTTATTATCTCACTTGCTCTTACGAAATTTTTTCCGTATACATATATACAAGAGTATATATACGGAAAAAAATATTTTATCCCGGCGATCCTTATCAGGATAATAAGATGACTCATAAAATTATTGTATTGTCACCCATCCTTCACAAACTCAAAACTCAAACTATTTATTCAATTAGACTTTTATAGAAGCAATTTAGAATCGTCATAACACAGTTTCAAAATTTCACCATTTATTCATAAGAGTACAAAGTTTGAATTAAATTCGTCAAAATGGAGTCCAAGGGAGTCGGTAACCTATACATGTGAAGTTAATATAAGCCTGTTAATGAGTCCAAGCTATACAAAAACTTGAAAAATACATCAAATACCAGACTTCAGTGATTTATAATAAAAAATCACTGCAGTCTGGTAATCTAAGTCTGGTGAAGCTAATTAAGGAATATTGAAAAGAATCATAGAGTCAATCAGGGTATTTAAACAATTTAATCTAATAAACGTTCATAGATATTTTATACTAGCGGTCGGCTCCGGCTTCGCCCGTGGTACATAAATAGCCTTCCTCAATAAATGGGCTATCTAACACTGAAAGAATTTTTCAAATCGGACCAGTAGTTCCTGAGATTAGTGCGTTCAAACAAACAAACTCTTCAGCTATATAATATGAGTATAGATAAAATACATATATTGTCATTAGAAAAAGTTTTTTAATTATCCCAGACTGACTACAAATTGGTTCACCTAGTAAAAACTTTTTACAGATTTTGGGCAATTTCTAAGCGGTGTACAAGCTATGATATTACATCATGTCTTGAGTCACATTATCTATGTTTGCTTGTTATCATGTGTGATCATCTTATAACGTTATGAGGCTCTTTTTTATACCTTATTCGGTGTATGAATTAGTCATAGTATTTTCTTGTGTTTTCTTTCACGCGAGTATTATGCATTTAGAAATTAAAAACTTTTAAACGGATTTTAAACGTGATTTATTCATTATATTATTAGCCCGACGTTTCGAACACTTTACAGCGAGCGTGGTCACGTGGAGACTCCTGTCTCCGTCTCTGTTTTTAATTTCTAAGTGAATTAGTCATACTGATTATGATTAGGTTTTCTAGGAGCGAAATTTGAAATTAAACCATAGAAATGGTCGTTGAGGTGGCGATTTTATTTTTTTGTTAAATTTGTTGTTTTTGTATGTTTGAACAGATCTACTAAAAATTGGCCCGATTTAAGCAATGTTTAACCAGTAGAATTGCATTATTATATGTATAAATATAGTAGATATAGTATAATTTAAATTCTGATATAACCTATCCTATATCCTCTGATTTTAAGCTAGTTTGGCACCAAATTTCTATCAAATCGGTTCAATGCTTCAGGCATAAATTTGCGACTGATAGAAATAATATTCAGTAGGGATCGTAATATTATTTTGCTGTACCTTTCTTTTACAGGACGCCTATAACAGAAATAAAATCAGCTACCGCCTACCAGTACTGCAAACCCCTGTAGTCCACTCCAACTTAAATATATTAAAACTATCCTCTGACCAACATTTCTTGACCCCAATGACGACAGCGCTTAGACAAACAAACAAACAACCGCTAATGAATTGACATGACCAAGGTTTACAAATATTGGAATAAGAATTACGTAAAGCGTTGACGTGTGATTTCGATTAAAAGAGTTAATTAAATAAAAACAATTGTTAATGTCATGTAAGATTGGCTCGTATTAATATGAATTTTAAGGTGCTATTTCAGTTATTTTCATAATACATTCTTTTTTATATCATACTAGCAGTCTGCTTTGCCTGTGGTGCGTAATATCTTATGGAACTCAGTCAAGTATATATCCCCAACTGTGAAGGATTGTTTGAAATCGGTTCAGCAGTTCCTGAGATATTCGCTTTCATTTTAACAAACTTTCAATATAAATACGTTTATATTTTTTGTGTTTTTTACCTCAGAACTTACGAGTGGGTGAAGTGATTTTGATGATTATTTCTTTAATTGGAAAGCTGATGCCGCCCCTGTGGTTCAAACATCATCTAGTTCTGACAATTTGATGGCGGTAAAAATAATTATTATCCCAAACAAACCTGAGACGAAAGGTTAGTATAGAAAATATTTGAAAGATAAAAATATTTGAACTGCATTTCACTACCCCTCTCGGCAGACTAAACATTCAAATGACTCAGTGTAAAAAGTTAAAAAATAACATACGACCGCGTAATGTAAACACGACACATGCGTGTGTGAGGTGGCCCTTATTTGCTTTGTGATGATTTATACCCACTGTTTTTAGATGGAAAGTGATAAGTTCATGATTTTATTGGCTGCTGGCGATGTTACTGTGTGTTGTTCTTTCCATCCATAAATAGTAGATGAAGTGTGTGTGTGTTAAAATAGATGGATTGTATTTATTTCAATCTATTGTAATTTATATACCAAAATTCAAACAATTATTTATCCAATAAGACTTCTTCTAGAAGCACTTTTGAATCGCCATAACATAGTATAACTATTTACCATCGGTTCGGAAAAGAGTTTTCACAGAAAAGATACGACTAGAAACTCTATACTCTATGCTCTTTTTTGCATATGCTATCTTATTGCTTAGGTAAGTAATTAAATCTTATAAGCCTCTGAAACTGACAGGTTTCTGGTAATCTGAATATTCTACGTTTTAACAATTAGAAGGCATTATTTAATCAATAAATTGAACAATTTTTATTCAATTCTAGATTTAAATATTTTTGTATAACTATTTTTACACCAATTAGTAAAATATTGACAGACAAAACAAAATGGCGGCCGCACGTGTTAACCCATGTGGGGTAAAAGCGATAGACCGTGAAATTATAAATAATGCACCCCATTTTAGTATTACCAACTGTAAAAATGTTGAATTGTTGCAGTTCACAAAAAATATGAAACGTTTTATAGTTTTGTGTGTGTTATGGAGTTTAGGTATGGTATTGTATAGTGGGATAGTGGGATTATATGCGATGAGATGTGATAGCTTTCGGACTGTATTTCAATATAATAAAATGCAAAAATTAGAAAACTCTATACTGATATTATTAGGTTACTTTCCATAACTCGTTAATGCATAATTCTTAATACTCGTTAAATATTAGACCCGAAGCCTTGCTTTATTAGTACACCACATCTCCGACAGGTTTAATCCACTATAAAAATTTTTTTTTTTCAAAAGCTTGGCTTTCGCTGAAATAATTTTTTTGATCAGTACTTTGAAGATTACTCCCTATAAACATCTGAAACGAAATCGGTACTCAGATTCCGTACATATCCAACTGTGAAAGAAATTTTCAAATCGGACCAGCAGTTTCTTAGATTTGCGCGTTAAAACAAACCCATCAGCTTTATATTACTAGTTTAGATTGTACTACTAGCTGCGCCCCGCGGTTTCACCCGCGTAACTCCGTATCCCTTAGGAATATCGGGATAAAAAGTTGCCTATATGTTATTCCAGTTGTCCAGCTGTCTACGTACCAAATTTCATTGCAATCGGTTCAGTAGTTTTTGCGTCAAAGAGCAACAAACACACACACATCCTTACAAACTTTCGCATTTATAATATTAGTAGGATGTAAACTCCCTTTTTTCCTTCGAGATAAACTCACTCAATTCTCGCTCCGTAATAACGCCTTTATTGGTTAGTATCAAGTGATAGCAATTGTCTCTGCATGATACATTCCCATTTAATCAACAAAGAGATTCATGTCTATTACGTCTGCGCGCTAGGGTTGTCAACGAGCTGTAAAGAAAAAAACTAAATATTCCAAAATTCAACTATTTATTTCCAAAAGGTATATATGGAGTATATAAATTGTACTTACTATTTATGGTATCAGGAAGGGTTGCAGGCCTACGATACAAGTTTCCTTAGTGTAGGTCTGCAGTTCATATTATCTTTTATTGTGTAATAAAAAATTAACTCGCCGGCAACACCTTCACAGGGACACTTGTGAGGGCTCATGGGCAGTGGTGATCGCTCGATAATGGGCGCACCACTTGTTCGTTTGTCCGCTTTATTTTATAAAAAAAAAAAAAATTAAATATAGCTCACTACTCAGTAATATCTTTAAGGTTATAATAATGTACATCATGTTTTCTGGCAAATAAAAGTTTTATTAAAAAAAAAAGAGTATTTTTTGTACAAACAAGAGACTCTGTGAATAAAGGTAGAAATAATAAAGGCTTTACCGGAATCAGCGGGTGCTTACAAATATAAGCGTGTATGTAAGTAAATAAATTATATACACATGTGTGTAATAATGGAAATAGGAAATGAATAATAAAATTTTGTATCCGAATAAATAGTATTCACCGTTGAATATGTAATAATATACTAATCATCTGGACTTTATTCTATTCCAAATCCTGTTCTACTAATATTATAAATGCGGAAGTTTGTAAGGATGTGTGTGTGCTTGTTTCTCTTTTACGCAAAAACTACTTAACCGATTGCAATGAAATTTGGTACGTAGACAGCTAGACAACTGAAATAACATATAGGCAACTTTTATCCCGATATTCCTACGGGATACGGACTTACGCGGGTGAAACGGCGGGGCGCAGCTAGTTTAACCCAAATCTGACCAGTATTTTCATACACCAGTAACAGACATCTGTTCTCACAAACTTGCTTTTTTCACCCGCACAAATAAAAATATTTTTTGTACACTACCGAGACAACCTGAGGTCATAACTTTCTTAATTTTGACTATCTCTATACTTGTACTAAACACACCCACGTAATTAATTAAAGGTGGCAACCCTACCCATAAAAATGCACTCAATTATATAGCAACACTAAGTTCAATGTCGACGCGAATCGCGCTCATTAATAAAGCTTATGGCATATTCCTTAATGCTTTCCAAGGATGCTTGCTGACTGATATAATTATGGAGTCATTAGTTTAATGAATGAATAATTTAACTAATTTTCCCAAAACGATAAAATACATAATTTAGGAGATAACATACAAACAGACAGACAAATTTATTCTTTTATACAATCTAAGAACAATTATTCTCAAAATATAACATTCTATATGAAGGGTTAAAACCTCATTATAAAAACACCCAAAAAATTCATTAAAAACACCTCTACATTCATCATAGGATTATATTATTTATACGGATTCTCTCGTGACGTGAAATTAACCGTAAAATTACCGGTTTAAAAGACCCTATTATTGTCACTCAATACTCGTTTAGGAAACGAAGTGAGAAGGGTTGATCTTGTGTTTAAAAATAGAGCTTAAAGGAAATATTGTCTCTGGTTTGTTTTTATATAAGACATGTCGTTCAGGTATTTCTAATAATGGTATTATAATATAAATAATAGTAAATTTAATTTGATCGCAACTAACTAACACTAATATTATAATGAAAGTTTGTTTGTTTGGATGTTTGTCCGTTAATCTCGCTGATCGGATTTTGATGAAATTTGGTATACAGACAGATATTGGCGGACTTGGTTGATAGGATACTTTTTATACCAAATTATCCAATATTTTGTTCTTATTGAAAGTACCCCATAGGTTATTCCAGGTTTTAAAAGTCATGAAATTTAAATCACAATAAAAAAAAAAATAAAACAAAACTTTATTTGCCAGAAAAAACATGATGAACATTATATTACCTTTAAAATATTGCTGAGCAGTGAGCTTATATTTTCTCTTTATTACATAAAAAAGATAATATTATGAACTAAACCGATATAGTAATTTCTGCGTTATACACTAACAAACATTAAAATATATTTCTATTATTCGTCGCTCATCCCTTGTACCACAAGCTAATAATAATTTTGACACCTCGTACATAACAAATTAGTTTTTTTTTAATTTTTATCCTTTATTTATATTGTCATCGCTGAGATGACGGAGGTAATTAGGGGAGATAGACGGAAGTGTCTTTTGTAGTGATGCCACAGATTATGTTACTTATTTGAAAGGTAACTTTTTTGTGTATGAGAATGGTAATTATAATATTTTCAACCGACTTCAAAAAATGAGGTTATCATTTCGACTGTACTTTTATTGAATTTGCATTTTGACTGGGTAAACCGACTTGATGTATGGTTATTTTATTTTAAAGCGGGTGCCTTGTTTGTTCATTTGAACTTGGTCTAGTTCCCACATTTTGATTGAAAAACAAAAAATCGAAGTATCCCGATCTTTGGATGTCTAAAATATTTTATAATAAATTATGTAACATATAAAGCGTTCAGCCGTCTTACGGTGAAATATTAGTTTTTTAGGATTATTATTTGTATGTTATAAGGATTTTTTTTGCGTTCAATATCGTAAATATTATGAATTTTTCCCATTATTAATTATTCTTTCTTCCCGCCACTGAATTCAAGAATAAAAATTACGTGAGCTAGCAAATAGACATATCTTCTTGCTACGAAGAGAGAAAAAAAAACTTACGTGAGCAATATATTAATTAATTGATCTGTCATAATAAAATGAACTGTCAAAAATTTCCCGCGCTCGTATACGGACTAACAATGGAAGATGATTTTGCAATATTTTGATAAAAATCACATTAAACCTTATTATTTCACCCTACTTCCGTACAGTTCCGCTAACTAAGGGTCGGGGGTTCGAATTTAATGGGAATATTGTATTATTATTAAATTATTAAATGATGTGCCATTTTAATTTCTGTCAAATTAGTTATATTCTATCAAAAGACGAAATTATGAAAAAGAACGATTTTTTTCTAGAAAACAAGACAAAGATATAACGTAATAGTTAAGGTACAAGGAAAGTTCTGATGGGGAAACGTAGGTACCATGCAAAGGCGGGGCGATCCGCTAGTTTTATATAAATGTATAAAATAGATAAATAAAATTTAAATTAAAAAATTTAAATTTCTTTATTTGTTTCAAAAATTTTACATAATATGGATACATATATTGCATTGAACCACACACTAGGAACCCCTGTGTTGTGAGGTTCAAACTCATAACTTTGTTTAAAACGCTCCATTCCTAACATAAATATATGAGTTTTTCTCATATAGGGTGAAATCAGCATCTATCTTTTCACATATAAATATAATTGCTGAAAAAGCGCTTGTGTTTAATAAATTAATTACGAACGAATCCACAGTATAGACTATAGATGCAATACATATAACTTGCAGTTAATTTTATAATGTGAGTGAGATACTGATAAGTAATTCCCAAAAAAAGCTCACCCCCTTGCATGCGGGAACCATGTTACATTCCAGTCGTATGAATCATCGAATTGTATACGTTAGATTTTTATGTCATATCGGGCAACTGAGCTGGTGGTTCGCCTGATGGTAAGCGATCACCAACGCCTATGAACATAAGCAGATGATAATTCCTCTGCGAATGCGCTGCCCACTTTTATGGGTGAAGGGATAAGGAAATAATTGACGGCGGGAATGAAGGAATGGATTGGGATTGGTGAGGAAAAGGAAACGGTCCTGTGTCTCATTCACTCACCTGTTGAAAAGCAATCGGAATTGGGCCACCGTTCCGTCGTTACCAACATTGAGAGTGAATAGGCTTCTCCTAGGCAGTCGTGCCCTTTTATAGATCGCATCCCTGCTTAACATCAGGTAAGATAGCGGTCAAACGTCTGCCTATTAAATATATAAAAACAAAAAAAATTCATACCTTCGAACTGTCAAACAATATGACTTCCATATAGCTCTAATGACTTCTAAAGAAAACCGGACGTATGACTTGTCTTTGATTAAAAATTACAGCCGCATCTCATCTATCAAAGTGTTTATGTCCATTTGTTTGCACACGATAAGCGTGACATGCGAATTTCTCAGAACACGATGTTTGCTCAAGCAATCTTGCGCAGATAAGTAATGGTGACGTGAGATCTGCTTTATTTATTTTGTTTTACACTTTTATATGGCCCATAAACAGGTCTAGAGCAAGCGGTAAATGCAATGTCAAAAGGATACGCAGGCTGTTTAACAAAAATATTGTATTTCAACGGCAACGTACGTTTATAAGTCGCGCTCTATCACTCTCACGCATAATATAGATTACATCCCGCTCGCTCACCAATCCGAGTCAGGCAATTACCTGACCGTATTGCCGTTCTGTTGCGTGTATAGGACATAGGTGTATCTGTAACTCATTATATATTTAATACTCTAAATCTCTATTATATCTATAAATCTGAAAACATCTGAGATTAAATGCAGCAAACCATTTCGCATTCTTGCCTTGTATGTAATTTGTCATGTAAGAAAATCTAAAAATGAAAAAGTTGAATCGAAAAATAATTGGTTGTATAGAAACTGTTTAAAAAATATGATAATTAAAACGTAAAAAAAATAATACCGCCAAAATTTGACACAAGTGTTCGCAATTCGAAAGCCTCATTTGCCAAGAGTATTGGCTGGATAGAATCTATTCCAAAAAGTATGACAATTAAAAGGTAAGAAAATAAAAACTGCCAAAATTTGACATAAGTGTTCGCAATTCGAAAGCCTCATTTACCAAGGAGGTTGCGCATTGCAGTACCGTTTTGTTGCCAAATTCAGAATTTATCTACAAAACGAGGTTTTGAATATATTTGATGTGTAAAAAATATATCGTTAACTTTACTATTTAATGCGTACTTCACTTTCAGCCTTTACACACTACTAAATCTATCAACTTTAAACTCCTATTAGACGGAAACAAAATAATGTCGTCACCCTCACACCAAATTAAAAACAATATGGCGTACAATAACATAAACAATACTTCATGCAGCATTCTTTCCCACGATTCCTGAACGCTGTCTCTTTCACACGATTAGAATATGAGGGAGATAGAAAACTCAAACTGCTTAGCAATAGTAATAAGTATTTAGAGAATGTATCTCTAACCGCCTAATTATAAAAGCTAATTTTGTTCATGCTTTTCGAATGCATAGGTTATGTTCCGTCTCATTCGTTTGTTTAATGAATGAAAGGGACTCCTGTCATTGGTCATAATTTTTGTTTTATCGCCGATCATGCGGGTAGGTGACTATTTAATTTGTTTTTTTTTTCTCATGCTACTTGTAATATTATAATTATTTTAAACGAAAACATAAAAGCGTAAGGTATATTGGTTCGATTTTTATATGAAACATATATAATGTCATCGTCACTTTATGTTATATATTTAAATGTACCGATCAATAGATTTAGAACTATATGTAAGAAAAAACTTTTATTTTACATTATTTATTTAAATTATCACATTACTTCAGAGAAACATGCATAATTAGAATTACATATTATTCCTCACTTGCCTGTCCAGCTTGGCCCTATTATTGTCGCTATCTTTATTTTTATGAGTTGGTTAATCTATAGGTTGTTTTCGTGGTCTGTAATTTATGGCTTGTTCTTGTGATCTGTTGTCTATGGGTTGTTATATTACCTATACTGTTGTCAGGTTGCCGCGCCGAATGATAAGACTGGTTTTATTAGTTAAGTTTTCTCATCGAAACCGTTGTACGTATAATGATAACTTTTAATATAAAGATAGATAGGATTTGCAAATGTGGGGTATATATATAGAAATAATTTTAAAATTGTAATAAATGAGACGCTAATTATGTAATTCTACTAATATTATAAACGCGAAAATTTGTAAGTATGGATGGATGTATGTATGGATAGGATGTTGTTTACTCTCACGCAAAAAGTACTGAACCGATTGCAATGAAATTTCGTACGTAAATAGCTGGACAATTGTCGTAACACATAAGCAATTTTTTATCAGTCCTGTTATGTTCAATCGTGCACAATATTTTCAGATAATCACAGAAGAAACCGCGCGTAAAGCATAGTTCAATTCAAAGTATACAATTATACATTAGCACTAATAATTGTAATCCACGCCAACTTTGAAATTCATTATTAATAACAACTACCTTATAACCGAGAAAATTACTGTGTGAAAAGTTCAAAGGTCAAACCTTCGCAACATATTACTCTTTACTAGTTTTCTGACCCAGCATTGCTTGTATTGGCACTAGAAGATTATATTAACAATGTTTGTGTTTTGGCTTATAAGGACCTTTATATAATATTAGCTGCGCCCCGCGGTTTCATCCGCGTAACTCTGTATCCCGTAGGCATATCGGCATAAAAAATTGCCTATATCTTCCAGCTATTTACGTACCAAATTTAATTGCTATCGGTTCTGTAGTTTTTGCGTAAAAGAGCAACAAACATACATACATACATACATACACACACATCCATCCTCACAAACTTTCGCATTTATAATATCAGTAGGATAGGATTATGTTTCCTTCAATAGATATTCTATAGTTGATGAGTTTGTTTCATTGTTTCATTAAACGCGCTTATAGCAGGAACTAGTAACTCAAATTAAATAAACATACATAGTTTAAAAAGAAACAGTGGTTTGGTCGGTAAGACGAGACATAGAAACAAATTCAAACAAAAACGCTAACTCAAACTCAACTCAAACTCATATATTCTACTATCCTACTAATATTATAAATGCGAAAGTATCTAAGGATGTGTGTGTTTGTTGCTATTTCACGCAAAGACTACAGAACCGATTGCAATGAAAATTGGTACGTAGCTGGGCAACTGGAAAAACACATAGGCAACTTTTTACCCCGATATTCCTACGGATTACAGAATTACGCGGGGGAAACCGCGGGGCGCAGCTAGTAAACTATAAGTCTCAATCTTAAACTCAATCTAAAACTCAAAAATTTATTTATTCAATTAAACTTCTAGAAGCACTTTTGAATCGTCATAACCTAGTTTTAACATTTACCACAGACGACAGAATAACTTTCGCATTATTACCAGGGAATAGGCAAAAATGCTCCTAATCGAAAAAAAAGGTGTGTGTGCGATTCACACATGATAGAAGTGAAACTTCAGTAAATCGACAAAAGAATGAATAAAATAGTATGTATATTTCCGTCTCATTCTTTGCCGGCTTCATTCTACACATTTTTGTATTTGTGTCTCTTACCTGTCGTTTTTCCGTTGCATCAGGTTTGAAATCACAACGATTCTAAAGAAGTTTCACTTCAATAGTTTCAATAGAAAACTACATAGCAAAAACTTCTACAATTAACTACGTCACAGTTAAACATTATTTTAACGGATTAAGCATTAAATGTTTTAATGAAAACAGATGTATTGGATAATAAGCCCCCATGGCCCAAACTAACCAATTTGCCGCAATTGGAAATTTGCGAGGGTTCGCTTTCAATTTAAATTGATTTTATTGATTTCGTTTTGTGGTCTGGCAATACTGAATTGGTAAATAAATGTGACTGAATACAAATTTCAAATATATTGTCTTGTAACTCATTTATAATTTGGTGTTGTCAGTAATATTATAAATACGAAACTATAAAGAATATATTTGGCTGAAGTGTGTTATAGAGATAGATTATGAAATTTAATGACCTACTAGCTGTTCGCCTTGACTTCGCCCGTGGTACATATATAGTCTATGTCGATCGGTGAATTTGCAGCTTTTTAATGGTGAAAGATTCATTGATATCGGTTCAGCAGTTCTTATATGAAAACATTACAAACATAACATACAAATCTTTCGTCTTTATAATATTGGTATAGATTACATATTGTTTTAAAAGTAAAACCACAAATTGCATTGAATGTATCACACATTCAATTTTGTCAAATGTACCCTAAATTACCCTAAATTAATAAATGAAATGACAGTCTTTTCAGACTACCTTAATTTTCTTAAGCCTATTTCTTCTCCTAAGCCTAGGCTTGCTAGAAAGTCAACTAGTCTAGAAGTGTTATTAATTATCTGTTTTAATAACGCAAGACCGTAAATGAATGTTCCAATAAATAGAAATATTACGTACCTATTAAATTACCTACATTTTTCTAACATATGTTGCACACCTGGTCAATAGGTCAATGTTGTTTATTCATGATTTGTTAACATCGCATACGCCAGAGTTGCCATACTACGCAGTAATAGGGTCCGTCTATTGTTAACGAAAATAATTAGCATTAAACATTTGGTGGTTTTTATAAACTATATATAAAATATAAATGTACCGAATAATTTATCACACAAAAATGTATGGTGTTGTTGCGGGATTTTTGGCGGGAGTCTGCTGTCAAACGTCAAAAGACGAATGGCTATTTTGAAATTTTTTCTTTTCTTTTTCGGTAAAAGAACCAAAATAATATGTTTTGTTCACAAATGGAATGTTCAATGATTCAACTTTGTCGTTTCTAAATTCTTGCATGTTTGTCTTTCAGGCTTTCATTGTTCTTATTATGTACGACCATTGTAATATTTTCAGAAACTCATCATTAAAGGCAGATATGTAAAACTAGAAATAAAAATGTTGTTAAGATAAAAGTATAAAAATCAACTGTGTCTTTATAAACATCAAATATAGGTATACATAAACAAACGAATGAAAAAACCATATCAAAGCAATTCCCGCCAAAACAAACGTCATGAATCAACGATAAGTAGAGTATACGCACAGACTAAAAAAATGCGCAAAGGCGCTAACGTTCAAACGTATCAAATTATGGTTAATTGCTATCGTAATGATAATGCTAATGCAATTATGGAATGGCCGCGAAAACTCGTTAACAGCTCATATCGTGTCTGTGAAAGTTTTTCGTCCACAGATGCATTAAAACAAACAACTTTTTTTAATGCTTTTGTGTTCTGTAATTACTTTCTCGAATGCTTGTGTATAGATAGTAACTAGAAAGAAGTACAATCATTATTTTATAATACCTATGTACCTATATTTTATAATTATATAATACCTATTTTATAATAATCATTATTCAAAATTAATTAAGTTCACCTAGCGATTCAATAATATATAACAAACAAACTGTACTTCAATTTACACGATACATTTTCTAATATAAATTTATTTTTTACAGGTAATAAACAAATGCTGAAAATAGAAATGCTCCCCACGTTGCCGTTTACGAGGTACCACCTAATAAATACTCCATAGAAGTACCTTTTATAAATCAGAATGTGACAATTCTATACAGACCATAGAGTATTTATTTTTAAACAAACTGTTCTTATTTATGCTCGATTCAAAATTCGAACTGTCAACCGCAATTGTCAGGGCGCGCGCGTTTTGTTAATTTCGAGAGAAATATGGCCGACTTCCGACATTTCGACACGCTTCTAATTCTTTCACTCCTACAAAACAGTAACAGGTAATTTCATGATTGATATTTGGTGATTGTTTTTAATGGTTTTCTTATGAATGGTTGTTGATTGTTGAATGAGTGGCTGTTTTTA